>NC_047066.1:21337593-21641172 GCF_902459465.1 Asterias rubens | reverse complement strand
CAGTAATTCGCATGTGCTTAAAGGCAGTGGACACTATTGGTAATTGTCAAACACTAGCCTTCACAGTTGGTGTATCTCAACATATGCATAAAATAACAAACTTGTGAAAATTTGAGCTCAATCGGTCATCGAAGTTGCGAGATAATAATGAAAGAAAAATAACCCTTGTCACACGAAGTTGTGTGCGTTTAGATGGTTGATTTCGAGACCTCAAGTTCTAAACTTGAGGTCTCGAAATCAAATTTGTGGAAAATTACTTCTTTCTCTAAAAACTATGGCTCTTCAGAGGGAGCCGTTTCTCACAATGTTTTATACCGTCAGCCTCTCCCCATTACTCGTCACCAAGAAAGGTTTTATGCCAATAATTATTTTGAGTAATTACCAATAGTGTCCACTGCCTTTAACACTAAGTAGCTCTATGAAATTAGGGCTCATTACTGTGCATAAGCAGAAATATTGCTGAATAATTTCCTGCTTGCCAAAAATGAGCAGGATACCAGTCACAATTGGTACACTTGAAATGGTATTCTAGCCTGTTACCTTATTTAGCTAAGCATAATTGTGTTGTGCTAAGCAACTCTTTGTTGAGACAGCTCTATGAAATTGGGCCATGGTCAGTTACTTTCAAGAAAAAGCTATTACATGGCTGTTGCCCGTACTGAGTTGATTTCTCATCTTTTGTGTTTGTTGTGTATTTCTAGATAACTACGTACATAGATTGGTGCAGAGTAAAGGTGACGGTAAACCCATAGAATGGGACAGGAGGGACACCGAGTCAGCTCATTCTGAAAAACTGGACTCGCTACAACTTGAGGTAAGTGAAGGTTATAAGGAGTTCCTTTTTATAAGGGTGGTGGTAACCATGTAGTTGTAAGATTTTATTGTATAGCCACACCGTTGTATAGACCCCCTGCAATACGCCCAGCGTACTCACATGTGCCAATCCTGGGTGTCATTTTGGGTGTCAAAATCATATACAAACATGCACAAAAGAGAGTTGACATCCAAAAGCTACGCGCATTGTTCAGAGGTGCGTCCTGTATTGTGTAAGAAATCAATAGCTCCCCCTTGCATAACGCGGAACGCTACAGGTACACTGAGGTCCCGCGCACGTTTTTTACGCATAGCTATTGTCCAATGATCTGTCTCCTTTTTGAGAGTGTGACGTCATATGCAATGGGTCTATACCTGGTTTAGAGGGGGAAGCTCATTGTACATACATGATATTCTTCCTACTTTAAGGGCCTTTGAGAATTGTTTTGATCCAATAGCCTGAAAAGTCTATTCAAGCCTACATCATGAGTACGTGTAGGTCAACCCTTGAACTCAATAAAAATATTCAAACTTTGTTTCTAAGGACTAAGTAACACTAGCCATTTGTCCCTGATAGTTCATCCTCCATTGTCTCCACTTGCTCACCGAAATGATGTCTTGTTATGCTGTTGCTTACTAGTTATCAGAAAGTTTTTTGCTTAAAGGCAGTGGACACCATTGGTAATTACTCAAAATAATTGTTAGAATAAAACCTTACTTGGTAACGAGTAATAGGGAGAGGTTGATGGTATAAAACATTGTGAGAAACGGCTCCCTCTGAAATGACGTAGTTTTCAAGAAAGAAGTAATTTTCAATGAATTTGATTTCGAGACCTCGGATTTCGAACTTGAGGTCTCGAAATCAAGCATCTGAAAGCACACAATTCCGTGTGACCAGGGCCTAAGAAGCTCTGTGCCATTTGCCCCTGATAGTTCATCCCCCATGCATCTTAAGATTGTTTTTCACTACTGCAAAATCTCACACTTTGACAATTTTTTTTTTTACAGTATTCCTATTTATTAACAAATCAACTCGAGTCACAAAGGATCTATTTTGAGGAGCAGATGGCACGTATTGAGCAAGATGCCCTCAATCGGGTAAGTAGTTATTTTTCTCTGAAGCATGTCATCTGATGTTTTGGATGTTGACCAATTAAAAGATGCTATGTCAGATTTTTTCCTGATTTGACCCCAAAATTTTGATTTAAAATTCAATAGGTATTTTGATGGGGGTCGAGAAAGTTACAAGCTTTCATTTGTGCCATTGCTCGAAAAATTACGTTTTTTTAATGTTTGGGGCCAAAAATCTGACATAGCATCTTTAAGCATTGGGAGGGTATCGAATTCAAACACTTTTAACACAAGGTTAAAGACCCTTTTTCCACTCACATGAAGACTTCGATTATCGGAATAAATAGAATTTTTTATTTCCCTTCCTAATTTAAAATAATAAGATATATTTTGCACGGGTCTCTTTTCTGCAAGATTCAGCATAACTGACGTCTTTTGCACTGATGCAATGATTTCAATGTGTTTTTCCCACTACTCATTAGATGTCAGAGGTTGAGGCTCGTTCTCGTAAGACAGTGGAAGAGAGAGATAAGATGGAACAGTGTCTACAGACTGCCCTTAAGGAGAAGTCAGGGTTGGAAAGGAAATGTTCTCAGCTGGGTGGACGTCTTAGTAAGGTGGCTGCTGATCTGAAAGAAGAGAAAGAGGTAGGTAATCACACCGAGAAACCTCAACCTATTATGGCTATCTTGTGAAATCTCAGCTTAGATTTCGGTTCTAGCTTAGGCACTGTTCACTCCCAAACCAGAGCCCAGGCCATAGCCCAGGCCAGAGCCAAGCTGGAGCCCAGAACGGAGCCCAAGATGTAGACTGGGCCCCTGTCTTTATCCGCAAGGATAAAGACAGGTACCTGCTACTCAGATCCAGTGATTCCAATGGATACAAAAATCCCATTGGATAAATGCAGTGACTAAAAGCTACCAGAGCTGAGTTTGTTTTGATTGGTCTGCAGTCACCTCGGACAACCAATCAAAACACAGATATGGAACGCTTACTTTCGGTCGTTTCTGCATGTGTCCACGTGTGTGGTATTATGCAAACAGTATTCACGAGCCTCGAAGTGTGATGTCAGATGTTCAGGCTACCCAAGATGGAGCCTACGCCAGAGCCCAAGCCAGAGTCAAGGCCAAGGTTGGATGTTGAAAGTCATTTTGTGCAAACTGTTATGATTTGTTTTCCTTTTTTTTCTCCAGATGAACCAATGTTTACGTGAAAACCAGCAGCTTTGGCAAACCAAAGTGATGGAACTTGAAACCAAATACACAGAGGACAGTAAAAAGAAACAAGGGGTATGTAACCGTCTGTTATTTCGTTTTCTGCAAAAGTTGGGCCTTGCAAGTTTATGTCTCTTTGATGTGGTTGTTTTGTTGCATTAATGGTTATTTGTGTTTTCAGGACTGTTGTTAATTATCTTGTGTCAAAAATGGTTTACCATCTTTTTGCTCTATGCTCTAGAAAATTCCTTATGAGAGGAAACACCTAGAACACGATTCCAGTGAAGACATGGGCAGATAGGGACTGCAAACCTTCAAACTAGGGCCCTAGAGGTCGAACGCTTGTAAATGTTTTGCCCGAATAAATATTATTATTATTATATTATTATTATTATTATGATTATGCGAACCCGACCACCCTGAAGGCCCGTTTATAGTCGGTCGCGCGATGGAAATTTAGATGCGCGACACAGTTTATAGTCATCGCTGAGGCCTAAAAACTGTGTCTTTTTTTTATCGCGCATCAAGATTTCCATCGCCCGACCATAGCGAGACCGACTATAAACCGGCCTTTAAACAGTTTTTGTAACTTTTTATGTCAATAGGAGACCGACTATAAACCGACTATAAACCGGCCTTTAAACAGTTTTTGTAACTTTTTATGTCAATAGGAGATTGATGAGCTCAAGGAGCAGTTGAGAGACCTAATGTTTTATCTAGACGCCCAGCAGAAGATTGGAAGCACTTCAGATGACACAAGACAAGAAATCCAAGATGGACAGATTGTCATTGGAGAAGCAGCAGCTGCCTCGTCAGACGGTCGCTCATCACGGAAGGGTAGGAAGAAAGGAAGATGAGGTGCAGGTCTTGATTTGATCAAATAGCTAAACCAATTCAGCAGATAGTACATCTGTAGAAACTTGTGAAGATTGCAATGGACCTTTACCAGGGTGCACCCATCTGGAACTTCTCCCATTGATATCAATGTTACCAAACCGAGGCTAAGAAGAACAAAATAGTCTGGTTCCTAATTTCAAAATGATTATTAGCATTCGTTATCATTATTCGATACGAGGAACATGACCAAGATGGAGGTGTAATAACCACAGGCTCATTTTTTGAGAGAAAATCCACAAGACTGCAGGGCTTGTAGAGCAAAACGTTTGCTGGACCAGAACTGTTGCCACTGCCTCTGAAAAGCCTCATTAAAGGCAGTGGACACTATTGGTAATTACTCAAAATAATTATTAGCATAAAACTTTTCTTGGTGACGAGTAATGGGGAGAGGTTGATGGTATAAAACATTGTGAGAAACGGCTCCCTGAAGTGACATAGTTTTTGAGAAAGAAGTATTTTTCCACGAATTTGATTTTGAGACCTCAGATTTAGAATTTGAGGTCTCGAAATCAACCATCTAAACGCACTCAACTTCTTGTGACAAAGTTGTTTGTTCTTTCATTATTATCTTGCAACTTCGACAACCAATTGAGCTCAAATTTTCACAGGTTTGTTATTTTATGGATATGTTGAGATACACCAAGTAAGAAGACTGGTCTTTGACAATTACCAATAGTGTCCAATGTCTTTAAGTATTAGGCACTTCAGTATTTATATTGATCTTGGACTTAAAGACACTGGACACTATTGGTAATTGTCAAAGGCCAGTCTTCTCACTTGGTGTATCTCAATATATGCATAAAATAACAAACCTGTGAAAGTTTGAGCTCGATTGATCGTCGGAGTTGCGAGATAACTATGAAAGAAAAAAACACCCCTACCTTACGAAGTTGTGTGCTTTCAGATGCTTGATTTCGAGACCTCAAATTCTAAACTTGAGGTCTCGAAATCAAATTCATGGAAAATTACTTCTTTCTCAAAAACCACGCCACTTCAGAGGGAGCCGTTTCTCACATTGTTTTATACTATCAACCTCTCCCCATTACTCGTTACCAAGTGAGGTTTTATGCTGATAATTATTTTGAGTAATTACCGATAGTGTGCACTGCCTTTAACAAATTATTTACATTATATTATTATTATTTACATTTTTCAATCCCAATGAAAATCAAGAATACAACTATTTTAATTGTTTTAAGAGTTTTTTTTTTATTGTGACCTCTGACAAAAGCTTTTAGAAAGTGTCCATAATTTCAAAGTTTGTTAAACATTTTAAAAGATGATATACAATGTTAATCTGTTTTTCTTGTCAAAAAGAGGTGGTACAATGCCTTTAAGAACATCAAAGCAGTGACAGTTTAGGGAAGGCCCAAAACTCCACATTTTTCTCAGATCAACTCGGGTAGTACAACATCTCAAGTTGTTAGATTATTTAGACATGTCTGCTTAAGAATGTGGAATGGTTTGGTTTTGAATTCCATCCAAAGTGCTTTTGGTTTTGTTGTCTGCATAGACTTTGAAAAAATGAACACAATACTAACAATACATAGGCAAACACACATTATAATGTTATGGATATATTACTGTAACACTCTGCCCAATTTTACACCATGTTAAAGGCACTGGACACCTTTGGTTATTGTCAAAGATCAGTCTTCTCACTTGATGTACATGTGTATCTCATATGCATAAAATAACAAACCTGTGAAAGTTTGAACTCAATTGGTCGTCGAAGTTGCGAGAGAATGATGGAAGAAAAAACACCCTTCAAGTTGTGTGCTTTCAGATGCTTCATTTTGAGACCTCAGCTGAGATCTCGAATTCAATTCAAATATTTTAGTGAGGAATTACTTCTTTCTCAAAAATTACGATACTTCAGAGAGAGCCGTTTCTCTCAATGTTTTACACTATCAACAGGTCTCCGTTGCTCATTACCAAGTAAGTTATTATGCTGACAATTATTTTGAGTAATTACCGTAAGTGTCCAGTGCCTTTAATAGGAAAGATGACAATGTGACACTTCATGCTGTTACTTCTTATATTAAAACTTACTTGTTAAAACTACATTGAATTAAGCGACCAATATCTACAAGCCTTTCTTAGCCTTATGCTGTACACATTTGACGTATGTGTTATATTTAAAACTTACAATACATAGATACAATGGCAAACTTCATGAAGCTGTTAAGCACAACACTTTTGCTAAGCAGGGTACTGAATACCAGCTAGGATCGATACATTTAGATGGTGGCTGGCCTTGAAATTGGTCTACTTCATTTACCACCACTCCGGCTTTTAGGTATCATATGGGTTGCCTGGTTTAAGCCTATAGCCATACAGGTGAGTTTACTGGCAACATTCTGAACAAATTATAGAATGTTAAAGCGGAGTTAGGGCTAATTGGTTTGTGGCAGTTGTTCTTTTTTAGAACAACTGGAGTTTCGTGCACTATGTTCTGTTTTCTAGCTTGATGAAGTTTGGGCCAATTCTTTAAGAATGAGCGGAGATGCAAATATAAAAATCTAAATAAATAAATAACAAGTATTTGTCAAAAAGATTAATAAAACAAGTTTATGTCAAATTGGACCAATTGTTGCTCTTATTTTGTACCGGTATTACATGTATGTTAGCAACAGACATTTCCAGTCAATGTATACTTTCCCCCATCAGATGTTTACAAACCAATCTATACTTGTTGATACAAATCCATTATTAACTACGGTTTAATTCTTTAGTTTTAAATCAAGACAAAATGGAGTTTCATAACATGCATTTTGTGTTTTGCTCGCTCTATATCTTGCACTCTCAGACCATGCAATATGTATTTTGTATTGCGTTGTCTGTATGCCTTGTTGAATTGTTTTTATAATACACAATTTCCATCACCAAATTGTACAAGGTATTTACAAATGTGACAAAATATGAACTATTACAACATTATATACTTGGCATGCAGAACAACACCATGGTGTTCCCGCAAACCAAATATATATTGATACCTCACCATGCAATGCCTCAAATCATACATTTTTTACAACATTGTTTTATCTATCATTAAGTGAAAAGTGGTACTTAAAAAGGTATGGGTACTTGATAATGTATTTTTGAATAGTGAGTTGTCAATGATTTCATTAACACTTCAGAGTATACATTTCGTATTAACAATGACAATATTATACAATTATTGCATGCTTTATATCAACAGTTCTGATTGACCAAAGGCCAATGACCTCAAAGTCGGGCACATGCTCAGGCTAAGCATGTTGGTAAACAGATCATGAAAATGACGTCAGTCTAGTTTCTGTGAGCATTGCGCCTGATTCCCCTAAAAGACTATGGCAGTGTAGCCGCGTGTTACGTCAGCAGGGGTGAGTAAAGTAGAAGTTAGGTTGTATTCCCGTTTCCAGTCCTTTAACTGTCTGGCACACGATGATATACGTTAATCGTGTCTCCTGCAGCTACCACTAACTCGTCACCTGGTGTGATGAGAATATTTCTCGCTTTACCACACCCTTTGATGGCAAGCCCCATGTGTTCACCCATGGGACCGAAGTGGTGAATCTCCCCAGTGTGTCTGTGCGATGCTACGTAGATGCTTCCATCATTGTCACAACAGACACCAGTTGGGTCAGTATTGCTGTTGTCGTTGTCATCAATGTCGACTGTAAACACCTTTTTACCAGTGGAGCAATCTATTGATACCAGTGATTGAGAGCATGGTTTGGTACGGGTGTAAATCACGTTATTGTTGTGGAAAGTCAAATATCTATGAACCCCTTTAGCCGTTAGTATTTTGATGAAGGTTCCATCGAGTTTGTGTAAAGAGATTTTCCCAGTGCCTTCGTAGCTCACTGCTATTATGTTATCTTTACTTACTGCAATACCTACTGGTTTGATGTTTAGTTTTGTACCTGGTGTGAACTTAACACACAAATCATCCCCATACACATTCACTGAGGTGTTTGCAAGAGCTATGAGCTTGTCATTCCTGTTCACTATTAACCCGTGAAAACGTACGTAATTTAAGGCGACTTGGAATTGACGCTTGCCCTTACGCAACGGAAAAAAGGTTACTATTGTGTTGTTGTCATAATCGGAAGCAACAATTTTATTGTTTGCAAAAACTCCAACATAGCATGCATTGACCAGTTGGTCCGATACTTCTGTTTTTTTTACCCACCGCCCTTGTTTGACACTCGTCTGAAGAGACAATTGTTTCAGGATTTGTGATACCCGCTCCTCTCCATTATAAACTGCAGCCCCACTGTGTAAGGGCCGAGTTTGAGGCACGATACTCGGTGGGTCTTTCAAAACCAGTTCCCCAATGGAATCTTCTTCCTCCTCGAAGTGAAAAAGTGACAGATATTCAGGTGCGATTGTTGGTTTTTTCTTTGTTAGTTCTTTGAGATTAGACAATATTTTCTGCTTGAGGTCTAGCACCTCGTAGCAGTTTGTTTCAGCCATTAGACTGCACACATCAGCTAGCTTCTGCTCCGAGTGGTCTGCTTTGTTGCTGTTTTTAACGGCAGAAGTGTTAAATGTCTCAGACCTTTCTTTGTAAATCTTCTCTGTCTCTTGCGTCAACTTCCTCTCTTCATCTATGAGCTTTGCAACCACATCGTTGGCTTTTTGGGAAATCTTCCTCGTAGTTTCAGCAAATGATGTGTCCAACTTCTTCTGCAACATGTTTGCTGTGTCTTTGGCATCCTGGAGCTCTTTGGTCTTATTTTTTACCTTTGAAACCAGATCTGCCACCTGTTGTTTGAAGTTGTCATATGCTTCGGGTATGCCAACGAGGGCATGTTGCCCATGATTTAGTACACTACAGGTAGTGCATGCCATCTGCTCACAGGTATTGCAGTAAATGCTTAGACTCTGGTCTAAGTGCTTCTGGCATTTTGGAATGTGTTCTCTCAATTTACTTGTGTAGACGATCTCTCCAGAACGAAACTGATCAAGTGTGTAGGTCGTGTGAGATCTCAAAGCTGCCAACCGGCCATGAGCTCGTTGGCAATCCTGACAAAGAAAGTGATCACAATCCATACATCTTGAAACGGCTGTCTGATCTTCTTCCTCACATGACTGACACGTGACACGCGATGGTTCAGTCCCCAGAAGCTTCTGATGTACATATAGCTCATCCACCAAAGCATCTAGAGTGAAATTATGAGGCAGATCATCTACTTCGATCTTCTCCAAATTGGTTTCTTTTCTACATATCGGACAGATGAGCTTCTTGTTTTTAGGATCTTGCCGTGTTCTCATCTCGCGGAGGCATTTGAGACAAAATGTGTGCAGACAGTCCAGAACTTTGGGATTCTTAAAGTTGTCTGAACAGACTGCACATTCAAGATGATCCCTGCTGATCTTCCCCAGAACTGATTCAACTGTGATGCCACCGGTTGCCATTGTAAAATCGTAATACAACAAAGTCCACAAAACACTAAGTTTAAAAAGCAACCTGTAGCCTAAGTGGTGGTGAGAAGTGGTTTTGTCTGAAAGCTTACTGTTGATGGAGTTTCTAGTACAAATCCACAGGAAAGACTGTGACTCATGAGTTGGGGAAACAACTAATAGCTGTCCAACATTACAGTTTCCTGTTATGATTGCAACGGTCACAGACTCATAACATAAGCACGTCTCTCATTTTTCCCACCTGACATTGGGTTGTATGGCATAATTATGGAAAACCAATGGTCGGATGGGATCTGCTTTTTTTGAATATCAATAATGTTATATTAATATTATTACATGTATACCCCGACCTGAATTTACCATATCTTGATATACTGCAGATATCTTCATGGCTTGAACCTAATCTAAAGTTTACTATTAGTGATATATGTATAACTTGACGATATCCTGAATGCACTTAAACCTCATTTTTAATCACGCAGTGACTCGTGCAATAACAATAGTCAACAGGATGAACAAATGTTATGCTAAGTACATTCGCACATGGCCTCAAACACCACCTGGTGGTAAATTATATTGATCTCCCCATTGTATTAATAATGTACAAATAAAACAAAAATAATTTGGTGCGTTTTGTGGACTGACGCATATGTAGATGAAAGTGGTATTTTGTTTAAAGATACGCAATGTGTGGTCCCAGCTCCCCCAAAGAGCTAGACTTGATTTCAAGTTTGAGATTGCGGTTATTCCTCTGTATCCACGAAAAACGCCCCCACAGATTAGCTATCATGTGCCCCAACTCATGATCGTAGGTATGGGTAGAGGTTAATCTACATACTAGAGGGCGCTATTTCAGGGAATATTTATTGGCTATCGGGTATACTAAAAACCACGATCGCAGACTTGGAACAAAGTCTACCAAAGAGCATGCAGAAGGGATGATAAGCATGCAGTGTAGGTCCAATGGAAACTAATAATATTTCATAGTTGTTGATACTAGAATAATGTACTGTCTGGCTTGCACTGTTTCATTATTTTGTATGCAAAACTTTCATCACCAAATTGAATGGGTAGTCACAAAATATGAACCACATACCAACATTGTTATACCTGCATTAAAGTAAAAACTCGTTGTTCTGCTCAAAAGGTATGGGTACTTGGTAATGCATTTTTGAACAGTGAGTGGTGTCAATGATTTCATTAGTGGTTTAGATTATGTATTTCTTCTGCATTGTGACATCATTATTGCATCACATTTCTGATTAACAAAAAGGTCCATGACCAGGGCAAGCACAGGGCAAGTGCGCAAAGCTAAGAATCTTGATAAACAAATCATGTGATGTTGACATCAGTCAAATTTCCTGCGTTTAAGCATTAGTGACGTGCACGTGGTGCCGGATGACTCCCCTATAGACCATGCGCATTCTGTAGCCGGACCGCGTGTGACGTCAGCAAGGGGGTTAGTGTAGTGTTGCTTTACATGTACTTGATTTACTAGTCGTCTGTCTCCACACGATGATAAATTTTAACCGTGTTTCCCGCAGCTACTACTAACTCACCACCGGGTGTGATGAGAATATTTCGCGCGCTACCACACCCTTTGATTACTGTAATGTATTTAAGGGTTTCACCATCACTTTTGTTGTAATAGTAGTGGCGAATCTCAACCGTGTATCCCTTCCATGAAACGTATAAACTCCCATCAAGGTCACAACACACATCAGTAGGGTTTATATATTTGCTATCGTCGTCGCCAATGCCAAATTCTGACACCATTGTGTCGGTGGAGCAGTCTATTGATATTAGTGCTCTAGAAGAAGATGATGTTGTGTAAATAACTTGGTTGTTGTAGAAAGTCAAATATCTACCAACGCCTGGAGCCGTTAGTAGTTTGATGAAGGTGCCATCGAGTTCGTGCAAAGAGATCTCCTCTCTGTCTTCGAAGCTCACCGCTATTATGTTATCTTTACTTACTGCAATACCTACTGGTTTGGCGTTCGATCCATCACCTGGTATGAACGTGACACACGAATCATCACCATACACTTTCACATACGGACTTTCCAGGGCAATGAGCTTGTTATCTCTATTCACTGTTAGTCCATCCAAATGTACGTTATCGAAAAGGACTTTGAATTGACGCTCGCTCCTATGCAATGGAAAAAAAGTTACTAGTGTATTGTCACCTTTATCGACAGCGACAATTTTATTGTTTGAAAAAACTCCAACACAGTTTGCATTAGAAAACTTGTTCGCCAATTCTGTTTTTAATACCCATTGCCCCTTCTTGACACTTACAGACGAGTGTTTCAGGATTTTTAATAGTTTGTTGTCTTTAGTTGTAGTGGATTGGTTTAAGAGCGGACCCCGAGGCATAGGCACAATGTTCGTTTGGTCTTTCAATACCAATTTCCCAAAGGAATCTTCTTCTTCCTTATAATCAAACATTGACAAGTGTTCAGGTGCGATTGTTGGTTTTTTCTCTGTTAGTTCTTTGAGATTAAACAATACTTTCTGCTTGAGGTCTAGCACCTCGTAGCGGTTTGTTTCAGCCATTAGACTGCACACATCAGCTAGCTTCTGCTCCGAGTGGTCTGCTTCGTTGCTGTTTTTAACGGCAGAAGTGTTAAATGTCTCAGACCTTTCTATGTAAATCTTCTCGGTCTCTTGCGTCAACTTCTTCTCTTCATCTATGAGCTTTGCAACCACATCGTTGGCTTTTTGGGAAATCTTCCTCGTAGTTTCAGCAAATGATGTGTCCAACTTCTTCTGCAACATGTTTGCTGTGTCTTTGGCATCCTTGAGCTCTTTGATCTTATTCTTCACCTTTGAAACCAGATCTGCCACCTGTTGTTTGAAGCTGTCATATGCTTCGGGTATGCCAACGAGGGCATGTTGCCCATGATTTAGTACACTACAGGTAGTGCATGCCATCTGCTCACAGGTATTGCAGTAAATGCTTAGACTCTGGTCTAAGTGCTTCTGGCATTTTGGAATGTGTTCTCTCAATTTACTTTTGTAGACGATCTCTCCAGAACGAAACTGATCAAGTGAGTAGGTAGTGTGAGATCTCGTAACGGCTAAACGACCATGAGCTTGTTTGCAGTCCTGACATAGAAAGTGGTCACAATCCATACATCTTGAAACGGCTGTCCGATCTTCTTCCTCACATGACTGACATGTGACACGCGATGGTTCATTCCCCAGAAGCTTCTGATGTACATATAGCTCATCCACCAAAGCATCTAGAGTGAAATTATGAGGCAGATCATCTACTTCGATCTTCTCCAAATTTGTTTCTTTTCTACATATCGGACAGATGAGCTTCTTGTTTTTAGGATCTTGCCGTGTTCTCATCTCGCGGAGGCATTTAAGGCAGAATGTGTGCAGACAGTCCAGAACTTTGGGATTCTTAAAGTTGTCTGAACAGACTGCACATTCAAGATGATCCCTGCTGATCTTCCCCAGAACTGATTCAACTGTGATACCACCGGTTGCCATTGTAAAATCGTAATACGACAGAACCTGCAAAATATAATTTTAAAAACAACCTGTAAGTGGAGGTAAGAGTTGTTCAAGTCTTATTAAACCTCACTGTTTTAATTGAATTCCTACAAGTACAAATGCATCTACTGGAAACAGCATTAGAAGCTGCCCCAAATAACAATTTCCTATTTTCTATTTCATTCATTGAAAGCAATCGAAGCACGTCATAAGTTGTTTGAATGGTGTGTTTATCTGTCAAGACCAGTACACCCGAGACCAAGACAAAAACCAGCCTGTCCAAGATCACCAAGACCATGGCAAGAACGGTCTCGGAGACCTACAAAACACTGGTGTTGAAAATCAGAGGAGATCTGCTTTTCTGAATATCAGTGGTATACCTTACCTTAATTTAGCACACCTTGATATCGCGGCCCAATTTCATTTGTTGCAGAAAATATTGCTAAGCAAATTCCTTTGCTCAGCAAAAAATAAATAAAATAGTTGGGTCAGTCGCAACATTGTGATTTCTGTTTCGATCAACTGCCAATATTCCAACAATAAGCGGTTTGGACAATTATAATTATCTGCAATTTCTTATAGCTAAGAAACTAAAGGGAAACTGAAGTTAATGGTAAAGCTCCATCAACACAAAAGTTGTACAAAATAAATAATTAAAAAATTAATGTATAAAATTGAGGTAACTTCCAGAGGCGGTATAACCCTCCCGTAGTGGAATGCCCAGACTGCGATTGGTCATAAACGTACCTTACTTAAACACTAATCGCATGAGGAAATTGCAAATAAATAGTAAAGATAACTAAACCTAGGTCAACTTACAATTAAACTTATTGATTAAGTTAAAAAATAAAAAGGCCTACTGTTAATGCCATGATGATGAAGAACTTGAATGACATAAAAGGCCTAGGTTATTGAAAATAAAACTTTGTTTATAATACCCCATGTCACATGTGTTACTGGTACATAAAGCTCTCTATATATGATGGCCTTATGTAAACGCCAAGGACAGCTGCTTATGTGCGGTGCCAAGTGTTGCAGGTGTAAACAAAACATTCAATTGAAATACTTTCTAGAATCAGAGCTGACATTCAGCTATGCGCTGACACAACATAACAGTCAATCAATCATTGTCAATAAGCCCCAAAGTCTTTGAAGTTCCCTAATTAATAAATTTTGTTCTAATGCTGTACATTCTGTCTACATTAATTAGGGCCTATTAGATAGGCTATATAGTATATGTTTACATATTAGTTTGTTACTTGAAAATTTGATTGTGCTATTTCAACTGAACATCATTTATTATTATTAGTTGTAGGCTATGTGTTTTTTGGACATTTTTACGTCGTTTCTTACACCCACACACTTTCCGCCATGTCAACAAGGCACGTAATAATGCCAATGGATGATTATAATTATATACAGACCGATTTGCTTCGTACAAAACGATCTAATCTTTCAAAATAACACATTTTTTTAAGTTAACTGCTCTGATAATAATAGCCTATACACACCTGGATACTAGTATAGTTTTTACTTGTAGTCACCAGTAGTCAAAAAAGAAAGTCAAACGAGCTAGTTCGAAGAAACACTTTAACTTTTCCCGAATGGGGGTAGAAATAGAACCCAGAAAAGCAGAAGTAGGTGCACACAATAACAACGCCCCTTCAAAATATGGCCCTTTCGAAACCACGGCTTCAAGTTGAAGTTCAACTGATTCGGCTCAGGCTAGCTTGGCCCCGCGGTTGTTTTGACAAACTGCGCCTGCTTTGCATGTAGGCGCTCAGGGCTTCAGACGAGAGGACTGAACCTGAAGCCCAATCCAAATCCAAAGCTGTGGTTTCGAAAAGGGCCATACAAAAGAGGGTGACTTTCAGCTTGTAGTTGGTGCTAGCCAACCTCGTTCCCAAGTACAAGCATCATACCAAGAGCAAGTTCGAGTGTGCACAATGGTTAACTAAAGGTTGACCATTTGCGCTCGAACCCAGGCTGGTCGACCATTGGTTGACTATACTGTGGTCGACCATTTGGAACCAGCCTCGAGCCAATGGTTTCTCCACTGGTCCCAACAGCATGTTCCATTCTAACATGTGTAAAGCGCAGAGGGGAACCAGTGACACTGTAGTGAAAAGGCGGAAGGTTGACTAGACTTCCAAATGAGTCGTTCGGGTGGGTGCGACACTGCGCATGTACGTTGCTGGTCAGTAGTCTACCACGGGTCGACTAATTGTGCCCACTCGAACTTGCTCCAAGTAGGATGGACTCCTGTCTTTATCCGCAATGAGCCTCCTCGAAGTGTGACCCTGTTGTTTTGAACTACTCTGTGCCAAAGGGGTCGGTACTCGGCCCGCAGTGGTTTACGCTATACACTTTACCGATTCGTGACATCATCCTGAAATTTAATCTCAATTACCATGTGTACGCAGACGACACTCAGCTATACATCACGTTTAAATCTTCTCAAGAAAACGCCAATGCATCTATTGCAAGACTTGAGAAATGCATCCAAGAGATTCGGCGTTGGACACAACAAAACTTCCTGAAGTTAAATGATGATAAGACAGAGTTCCTTCTATTTGGGTCACGTCAACAGTTAACTAAGGTTTCAGTGCCATACATCTCCATCGGTGATGCTCGGATAGCTCCCTCGCTGAAAGCTCGGAACTTAGGAGTATTTTTTATTCATCAATGACACTTCAGCCACACATCAACAACATTGTTCGTTTATCATCATATCACATCAGGAATATAGGTAAGATTCGCGAGTACTTGGACAAAAGTGCCACTGAAAAGGTCATTCACGCATTTGTTACTTCTCGTCTTGACAACGGCAATGCTCTTCTCTACAGTCTTCCTAACAACCAGATTTCCAGACTTCAACGGCTCCAAAATACTGCTGCCCGCATTGTGACACTGTCTAGAAAATCCTGTTCTATCACCCCCATTCTGAAACAACTACACTGGCTCCCTATCTCTCAACGAATCATCTTCAAGCTGATGCTCATTGTCCACAAAGCTCTTAATGGCAAGGCTCCCCACTATATATCTGAACTGCTTCAAGTTTACACTCCATCAAGGAATCTTCGATCAAGTTCTATGCTTCTCCTCATTGAACCCAAGTCTCGACACTCATGGGGTGACAGGTCTTTTTCTTCAGCCGCGCCACGCATCTGGAACTCTCTACCACTTAATCTTCGATCTTGTCTTTGTACTGCAAAATTAAAGTCTCTTCTCAAAACTTATCTTATGTCACAGGTTTTCAATGACTAATTTTGTTGTTTCTTTTTTCCTTTGTGTTGTGTTTTGTTTTTGTTTTGTTTTTGGTTTTACTGCGCCTTGAACACCCAGCAGGGTGGATATGTGCGCATTACAAGTCTTATTATTATTATTATTATTATTATTATTAGATGTTCAGGCTCATTAATCTCTATTCTCAAAAATGTCATAAAAATATATATGTTATGTTGGCGTAACGGGCCCCAAAATAATTATAGGGTATAGGTACAGTAGGTATTGATTTGTTCACCCCTCCCAGCAACGAAAATGACATGTATTCTAAATGTTTAAGCCAGTAGTATACACGATAACAAAAGAAAACAAGGCTACACACAATAGTATAATATTTTTAAACTCTTTATGACATTTATTTTATTTTTATGTCTTTAATAGATTTTAATCATTAAATATTCAACAATATTTTTAGGGTAGGTCAGGTTACGCCAGCATAATTTTATTTATTTATGCCTAATAGAGATCAATGTTCAGGCTCATTGATCAATATGGGTGCGTTCGATTAGCTTCCCTGGGTCGACCCCGGTCTTCCCCCGGTACGTTCGAATAGCTTTGAAGTCACTTTCCGGGGGCTCACCCGGGTCAGCTTCAAGTGCCCTGCTTGTGTATTGGGTTACTTGGGGTTGGCCCTTAGTGCATGACGTCCTCACGAAGACGAGCAGAGTATACTGTTCGAAACGTCGAGACCAAACCGGCTCTTTGTAGAGCCACCACTCCTTCATAAGAGATTTTACCCATGGTTTAGCCTTGCTCAAGGCAGTCGCATTATTCGCTCCGAAAAGACGCCGCTGTAAACCCACCCGTATACCCTGTGCGTGGTGCGTGCGATCACACCGCATGACCCACCCGTATACACACTGTCACATCGTACGACTACTGTGCACACAAGTCATCCGCACTCGTACCACTAACCGCATGCGGAGGCCGTCAGTGGCTTCAACACAGACCCTACACTCAATTTAAACATCAATTATCCAATTTTGAGTTTTTGTTATCTAAAAGCTTTTATAAACTGTCATTAATTATTTGGACAAACTTGTTCGTGGTTTTTCTGTAATTAAATAATTGGAACGGAGTGAACATAGTATTGTCATTGTTACTTTAGCTCGTTACGCCACACCCACCTGTCCACCTGTTCTTGGTTAACTCAATAACATTGGCGGGAACCAGCTATAATGATATGCAACTCTGTAGTTCAAAACTTCCGTGCACCATCCAAACGTCCACAACAGAACGTGTACTTCATGTTTATAATCACGTGGTATGTTATACCGACTATTCATTCACAACACTCAATGACACAATGTACACGTTCGTCAAAGCGTATAATGAAAAGTTTCCAACGAACATGTTGTGCGTGAAAGTTTGTGCGGAAAAAGTTTGTTTTTTTGTGACGAGAAGTTAAATACCGGGGAAATAATTCCACTAGAAGCATGTAAAAGTGGAGTAGACCATGGAGCTGTGACTATGGTGAGTTAAATTAATTCTTTCTCCGAACAAATTTGTAATTTTGTAATTTTTACCAAATTTGCGACCGTCTGCTCGGGGCGGGGTGCACAGCTAGCCTAACCATGGAGGAAGTTCCTCCATGGCCTAACCATGCCCATGCATGCTGCATGTGTCAAAATCAAAACGTGCTCGTTTTTCTCAGCAAAATTGTTTGCACAAGGGAACTGTTTTAGTCTGTGAAAAGACCCTAGGAAAAATACGGCATGTAACTATTGAGGCTTCTAGGATATAATAAAAGGAAGAAAGGAAGAGCCACTAACTCACAACTCGCTCTGTAAACCATAAAATGAAACATTATTTTGTTTTCATTCTCTTGAAGACGAGCAAAGTATACTGACCAAACCGGCTCTTTTCAGAGCCAACACTCCCTCAAAAGAGGTTTTAAACATGGTTGTACCCGCAAGTCTACTATTCATATTTATATTTATAGTTAGACATATTCATGTGATAAGCCGTCCTCACAAAGTTGAAAAAAGTTTACTCAGCTTCTCCTTAAAATGTTTCAAGTATTCTGTCCGCCATTCTTTTCAGTTCAGTCGTGTAGATTTGTGCATATTGAACAATATGAAAAAGTCCTTTTTCTTCTATTCAACATCACACATAACAACATGCACAACAATCAACATTCACAGGAATGTAACATGATTAAAGCTATTCAGTGGTTGACACAATGGTGAACGAAGCATTGTACTCCTTACAATCAAGATTGTTACATTTTGTTGCATAACAAATTCCAAGCAGCTTTCAGTGTATAATGATCATGTCATTATTAGCTTACTCGCGCAACCACCTGTTTGAAAATGCCATACATTCACTCACATACTTATAGTTCAATTCTCAAAGTGGTTTAAAGTGCATGGGTGCTCTCACAGTCAAAGTTTGTACCAGCAGAGCGGTTAAAATCTTGCAAATAATAGTAGTTATTCCTTCTAATCTCATCTGGTTTGAGTTTCTGCTTATTTTGACAACTGGGTTTGGTTTGAATATGGTGTTGAGTGTATATTGCTTTAGTATTTCTTTTACTTGCCGTCTTTTGTCTTACTTTTCACTACAATTTTAGATTTCTGAAATTTTATAGTAAAATGATTTTTTATTCTTTTAAATGAGCAAGGTCTTGGAGGACACATCATTTTTTCATGGCAGTTTTTTTTTACTTTTTCATTTCCCTGGATGGCCTCTGCTTCATTATCATTGTCTATTGTCCAAATAATAAGACAATAAAATCACAATAGAGTAAACGTTTTTGTAGTCTTAAAAGGATCAACAATATTAGTTGTTTTATATCTCTCTGTTAAGAAAGAGCTTTATTGTTGATAGAATAATACATCACAAATTAAACATTCTCCTATAATACTCAATACACTAAGAATTATAATATCAGTTTTTATAATAATGTATAATATACCAACAATGCGTCTATACAATGTTTATGAGTAAATAAGTATATAATAATTATTATCATTGCTCATAGAATGGCTTACTATAGCAATTTACACAAAGCTATAATCTAGCCCTTTTCCTGGTGAGATACAACGCCTTATTAGCAACTGAGAATTGTCTATTTTTTAAGGTAGGGTCCTTTAACTACTTTGTAATCCCATAAACAAATGTTTTTTCTACCAGTAAACCAGTTTATTTATAGTTTCAGCGACTTGAAGGTTTGCCAAAAATGTCTCGTCGTTCAGAAAAAAGGAGGCTATTTTATACGATTTGGGTTAGGCCTATAGTGTCAAGGGATGTTATTATGAGGGGGGGGGGGGGGGGGTGAGAGACGGGGGGATGAAGCTGGATGGAGCCTAATTATTACTTGGCAGTTGTCACTATCGGAGTTATTTTAACAACTCCGCTCAAATTTCTTTAAAGAAATTTAAGAGAGAGTTTACGAAATTCCTTACTTTACTTAGGAAAACCTATCAAACTTGGGATACCATTTTTGCCATTATACTAAACACGTATACATTAGGCCTATATCTAGTATAGGTAGACTATCTATCACAACGTTTCACATATATGTTTTTCGACTCTTAGTTGTATAAAAGTAACAAAATCGTACCAACGATATACACAAGTTATTTGCCCAAACCTTAGATGGTGGAAACAAGTTTTAAACAGTAAAAAATCGTTTCTTCATTTAAAAAAACCAAGTGTACACAAACTAGTAAAAAGTTGATACTTTTGGTCATAATATTTTGCATCCTGCCCTGTAGGCCTATGCCAAAACACGGTTATACCGGGGCCTATACAAAAGTGAGTTTTCCAACCAAATACACATGCCATACTTTTCCAAATTGCAAAACTGAAGCACGGTTTTCTTCGGCTAGTCTACGTGGTCGACACCTATTTTTTTTTCTTCAAATAAAAATGTTACCGTTTATCGGCCAACTTGTTTTGTATTCCTTCAATGGGAGACTTTTGAGTACTCTTTACGTGGAAACAGACTTAACCAAGTAAATCCACTGTTCTTAGAAATGTGAGCATGCTCAGATTGACCCAGACAATGGACATTACTTGGTAAGTCTGCTGCCACCTAGCGTTACAAAGTCTCCCATTAACAGCCTTTTCGAAACTGCAGCCTTGGCTTCACCCCGGCTTCACCTGGATGAAGTTGAGATTGAACAAACAAAAGTGCACGTTTCTATTTTTATTTTCAGAGCTGTGTTAAGCTGCAACCAAAACCTTAGTTTCGAAAGAGGCCCATGTGGCCAAAACAAGGCTCAAGCAAAAAAAATCATGGCTCTTATGTTCAATGTTATCCACAGTTGTACTGTATACAGGGAACTATACATATCAGTTACACATCATGTCTCCATATTAGTCACTTTTCACGTTTACCGCTTTTTGAAGGAACACAATATTTATCAGGGGCAATATTGTAGAAACATCTTATTTTTTTACATTTCTCCCAACAAATAATTTTTACTTAAGTTTATTAAATTAGGAAAAGTTCAAATTTGCTCTCTTTAAGCTGTCGTCATAATTTGGATAATTTCACACCACGGTGATATCGAGACCGACAATTATGGCAAGAATACTCCCCAAAACAATTAAACGTTATTATAAAATGCGCTATATAAGAACTAATTATTATTTGTTATCTCGCAAGGGCACGAAGGATTGAGCTGTACTGCAGCTGATGCATTCGGACTATAAGTACAGTAATTATTAACAAACAAAATTACACCATAGCATGACGGAAACATATTAAATAAATAAATCACTTAAAAAGTTGTTTTCAAACCATAAGAACATTAGTACGTCAAATAAGGTACTTCGTCAGTTATGTTACTTACTACTGTAAAGATTATGCTAATTTCACGACGTCAACAATGATGAGATACATCTCATTGTATTTTATAATAGCAGTAGTGTGATGCAGTATCCCTTCCAAACAACTCTTGGTTATGCCATTACTTTGATGACGGACTTTTATGGGGAAATATCCTCTGATTTGAAATTAAGTTTGATCTTTATATGCAAGTTAATTATGAGTGATCACCAATGACTTAATCATTTACATGAATTACTATTTACATTTTGTTGTTTTTTGTTAGTTCTTTCGTCATTGCAATAAGCCTAACAAAATCCAACACATTATTGTTATTAAATAAGTACCGTATTTTAATTTTTTTGAGATTATAATCAAATTATCAGTATTAAAATGTACATAAAAGCTTTATTTGTTAAAAACAAAATTCAAAGCCCGAAAATTAAACGACCATCACTGTAGCCTTTTATCAAGTCGCACGCGGCGGCGGCGGCAACCCCAGATATCACGCACGGCGCTGGTATTTTTTTGTGCGTGATATTTGCGGTCGTGCTTGACTACTGGGGGTGCCGCGTGCGCCTTGACTAAAGGCTACCATCACTGGGAGAACAATGAAAACGTGCCCTTGTGTAAAGTTACACGCCCAACTGTAAAGTTCATTGAATCTTCTTTAACATCAATGAGGGCGCTGTTTGAGTTTGTGATGTTTTGCCAAGAGTTTGATAAAACAATTATACGATTATAAACAAATCGTGGAAAATAAACCGGAACACATCTGTCTTATTACTACACCATTAAAATTTCCCGGCCCCTCCACGATTTTGTGCCGAATTGTTTAGCTACATTCGACCCCAGTCGACTTTACAAAAAAAGAGAAACTGCAGTGCAGTTCAGTGTATTCTGTTAATAGTGAAAATTACAACGTATTTTCATGCAGTCGATCCTCCTAATGTTTACTGTTATTTATCCACAGTCACTGAGATAAACTTTCAAATTTATTACAAATGAATAAACCTTATCAGTCTGAATATTATTGCGAATGTGATTTTTTGGTATTCCGGGAAAGGCATTTCTTCGAAGAAAATCCACACAAATCCCCGATCGTGTTCCTTGTTGAACCTTAACTTACGGTGTTTGACCGCGTCTTCCGTGCATGCTCGTGGGGGACGGAGCTCCGCTGGCCCCCACGGCTAGTCCCCTACGAATGTTCACACTTCTGTTCCATTGGAAATTTTAAACGTGCGTGACCGGTTTGGTGTCCATTGGTACACCGTTGAGTTGACAGGGGTAATGGTTACCGACCTCCATGTCGGTTGGGTACTGAGGTGGGGTTTGTAGGTTCACTCTAAACCGCTATAAGGAGAAGAAAACAGAAACAAAATTGTAGAACAAAAAGTATTTTGATAGCTGTGATGAGCAGTTATAACTAAATGATTGGATGTATAGACAGTGTGTTTTGTGCAAATTTGCTTGTGTCGACACAGTATAGAATGGGTAGCATGATTTTATGAAGACAATTTATTTGTAAGTACAAGTTTACAGATGACAAACAACACAATGATTGCATGGGAAACGAAAACGGTTTTGAAATGAACCCCAAATATATTAATATTAAAATTGTATGTTTGACATACAATATGAATGTCTATAATTATATGACATTACGATCAGGTACGAATTTTCTCACAGGATATATAAGTTACAGGTGTGGTGTGTCAAGTGGACAAACATTAGTGGGGATAAGAATGCTATTTTTTTTCCACAGTCTACATTTTAGAAGAATGATTATAAAATGTTGGAAGCAATTCGACAAATTAATATTTGATCTCCATAACCTTACCTCATAAAGGGAACCGGGTGTTGAGGCAATCTTGTAGATTGCAGTGAGCGGAATTAATATAACAGACGCAGCTGCGATCATCCATCCAAGTCCAATGGCCCACGGTGGGTACGTGTATTCGTCGTAGGTGGGGTACTTGTAATTGGCTAATCCAAACACACTACAGCACTGCGTAAAAGAAAACATTCACGAAACAGTCGTGACGAAAAGTCCAATTGTGGAGTCGTAACAAGGCTTCATAAAAAAGGATACCATTATTGCAAGAAAGTATCTAACCAAATTGCTAAAGAATTAAAGTTCTTTTTGTAAAGCTCGCTCTGGGACTCCTTGGTCGCACACTATAGAAACTCCCTGGTCAACATGCAGCCGGATCCGGGCTCTGTGAGACCTGACCCATTGACACGTTTCTGGGTCAGTATGACCCGGAATCTGTGTACAAAATTACCTTGAAATTGGTCCAACAGACGCAGAAGCTAGTCACAATGCCTTTTGACCAGTTGCCTGTGCCCAATTTCATAGAGCTGGTTAAGCACCAAAAAGCAGCTTAGAACAACAAAATAATGCTTACCAGAATAAGGTTACCAGCCAAACTACCATCCCAATGTGTAATATTTGAGTGGTACCCTGCTCATTTCTGCTCAGCAGAACAGTGCGTCATGCAATAATTTCTGCTAATAAACAGCTCTTTGGAATTTGGCACTGGTAAGCCTGACCCAGATATGGTTAAGGACCCGGATCAGAGTCAATTCTGACCCGAGACATTTGCAGAGAGCGCAAAGTAAAGTTAATGTTGATACTTACCATAACGAATGCTGGACATACAAATGACCAGCACACACGCCAGTACATTCCTGGGTAGTATCCGAGCATTGCCTTGATATCTTCACTTATCCTCTTTGTTGGCGGCAGCTGCATCCCTGTTTGTCGAGAGGAACAAAAATCAAAACTGTTTTCATTTCAACTTTCATAGTTTTAAGTTGGATTGTATGGCATGGTTTCAAATACTCCAATAAAGGCTTGTTATTATTTATACTTAGACAGTGTGAACTGATGTCAACCCATTAACTACAAAAAAAAGTTGATGATAAAAAAAATATATGGCAGTTTGATTCAGAAATAATTATGTAGAGCATTAGTAGGGTCGAAAAAAGTATGATTAAATTTCGTCTTACCGTAAAACCAAGAAATGGCAATGGCTTCAAAGAACACAGCCAGCAAGATGGAGTAGGAGGCAGCAAAGCTGTCAAACAGGAACACCAAATATGCCCCACCCTGGAAACAAAATAAGATCAAGATTTAGTAAAACGAACATTCTTACTTCAAATGGAAACAGTTTTATAATGAAAGTATGGGTTATTTCAAACACAAATTATCATCTTGTATAATATAGGCACAAAGGCAAGGAAAGAGACACAATGCATGTGAAGTTTGAATTGTTTTTACATTGCTAAGAGAACTACTGATTGAAACTTTAAGAACTTTAGTTACATAACGAAGGCGCCCGCATACGGTCACACTACCTGTGTTCGTAGCCCTGGCGGCCTTACACTTTCGTATTGTACTACAGTGACTCTGTATCTGTGTACAGAGGAAGAGTCCTATATAGGGCTACCTGTTTTCGTAACTTCTACAACTTTTTTGGAGTTGAAGAAAGAAATATTGACTAGAGTGGGACTCATGAACCTCCGACCTCCGGAAAAGTACCGGTATTCTACCAACTATAAGCTATTTGAGCTCTATTTCGGTGGTCTACCTATCGTGTCAATATCTTTTGACTGTCGTAATATAGGGGTCACACACAAGTTTATGATACAACCTGCTTTTAAAACCGTAATAGTAAAGTTTTCCAAAATTCTACAGCCGCAGACATGAATTTCAGCCATTTTCTTAGTACACACTAAAGAATTATGTTAACAAATCATGTTACTATACTTTACCTGCGACGTGAAGGCAAGCCCCACGAGGAAGTAGAACGAGAAAAGAAAAGCCATGAAAATTTCCCGGTGGTCTTTGACGATGCGTGGAAACTGATCAGAAAGAGCCGTCATAATGGCCTCGGAACCCCCGAACTGAAACATGAAACAGTCGGGATTCAAGATTTATATACCATGAAATTTGATAGATGCAAAGTTCCACAAACGAGATATGAAGTTACTTTTGTTGTTGCTGTTTCCCTCCCCCCTGATCCTTTGAGCCAAAAGGCCAAACAGTTATTTTGTTAAGAGAACGTTGAGTGGTGAGGGAAAATAACGAAAACAAAACGTATCCGCTTTATACAGTTAATTATTGAAGTAAATTAAAAATAATAATAATGATATAAATAAAGAGAAATTATGAAGCGCAAATACAATAGCAGAAAAGCCAAATTGTATTTAAAAGAGTTTCAGAAAACAATGGAACATATGATTTGGAATTGTTAACAAACTAAATGAAGACGGTACATTGCATAAAAGAAGTAAATATTGATGTTTCTTTCACTGTTCTGACTCAAATGTTTTGATCTAGTTTTCTGCGTATGCATGCAGCGCCCTCTTGCGGGGAAGGCTGCTCTGCATCTCCATTATTTTCAAGGGGTTCCCAATCAATGATTTGACGTAAGTCAAACTGGAGTCTATCTGACTACATTTGATACCTGGTTTAATTAACGCACAGTGTACAAGAAAGAAGAGAAGACAGTCAATTATTAGGGATCTTTGTAATTACCGAGCTGTCTAAGCCCAGTGTAATCAGCATCAGAAAGAAAATGATGGACCATATCGGCGCTCCAGGCATCGTTGCGAGTGCTTCTGGGTACGTCACAAACACGAGCCCGGGTCCTAAAACGACAAGAAAAAAGAACAATATTTAGAAAAAAGTTCCAGTGCAAACCTCGAATTATTTTGAAAAGGCCTATATTAAAAATGCTTATATGTGGCAGATCTAGCAAACTGAAAAATCTTCAAACTGATTAATGAAATTATCGAACATAGACTATGAAAGTTGCAACCTTTATCGTCATTATTTCTCGTGAAATACTTCCGTCTTTATTTTCTTCTGATGTTGAAATATAAAGCAGTGACCAGCAATTAATCCATTCCATTGGGGGGGGGGCACAACAAGCAACAAATGTTTGATATTAACAATAACTTTCTATTCACTTTTTGACTTCTTATTTTGTTACCAAAGATATAATGACCACAAAAGTGGGAGTTTTCTTTGAAATTATTGTGAAATGTTAGAAAGATATCTCGTGTTGGTTTATTCGCAAGATATTCAATTGTTCACGGCTTTCTATCATTGGTACGGTGGGACAGTTATTTCAATTATCATTTTCAACAAAGTAGGTCTGCGTTTGAGCTTATTATTTGTAACTTCAAAGACTTTGATTATTAACACTATTCAGGGTACGACTTGTGACTTTCCAACAAGTACAATAGTGTGTTGTTATTGTACGAACGGTTTACTTTAATCACTACTGTAATGGCAGAAGTGTAAGAAAACAGGAAGTTAGTCCCTAAAAGCTTGAATCCAATTGTTTACATTCCTCGGGCAAGAAACGTTTCAAGTTTAAACCCTTTCAAGACTCAACGATTGACGTGTTAGTAGCACCCACTTTGACTGATTTGCCCATTGATGCTGGTTTGTTTAGCTGCCTTTTGCATAAGAGTGCGATTGACTTCATTATAGTTGGTGTGCCTTCAACCTGTTCCACTTTAATTTTTGAGTGGCAATGGTTATCAAGAATGTCAGGTTAAAAAACAAGACGTTGGTTCATATACGCCGAAAGTTTTGGGATAAATAATCAATATTTACAGATATTCCAACACACATCATTATTCCTTTCATGGTGTTTCACTGACCTTTTTTCTCAGAAAATGTTACGAATATTTTGGAGCTCATGATTAAATTTATGCCTTGCTGAACCCAACGTGCCTTTTCATCAAATAATCGGGCTAAATTAATCATTTGGCACCTCTTGCTACGTATTTTATTGGAAACAGTTAACTTCTATTTGCAGTTTTACCATCAGACATACATGTTCAAACTTCGGGGTCTGCTGATCTGTTTGGATCTGGTTTTCTACCAGAAAGTTGCTGCCCCATGGCAAGCAAATTGTTGAAAACAAGGAACACCTTACGGAAACCCCGAGTCCTTGCATTAACCAGAGTTAAACCTACCCCGGTTCACTGAAGGTCTGCAAAGCCCATTTAAGTGTGGGTTCCTGACCCCTATTATTAGGTGACGTATATAATGCCCATAGGCATACAATACCCCAATAAAGGACCCTGTCTAACCTTTATTTAGGTCAAGCGTATACACCGCATTCTACGCGTTATTTGGGCAATCGGTATCCAAAAACTTACGTATAACATTGTCATTAGTTGGGCAACTAAATTTGATTTGTTTGACATCTGTGTCTAGATCCAGGGTGGTATTTTCTCTTCTATGTATGTCAGGAGGTAGAATGTTATCATCAAGTTGATCCTTGTGGGTCTAGAAATGTTTTCGCTGCCGGATCCCAAAAGGCCCATTTTGCCAATGAAAACAACTTTTTGGTATAAAGTAATCTTTTCAGCTTTAACTGTGTCTACGCATGCAGATATTGCTGGCAACTTTTACAATAATAATGAATGATTTTACAATGTATGTTGTAAAGAAACAACCTATTTTAAAAGAAGATAATACTGTACCATACAGGTATACTTTTAAAGAGTTTTCACAAAAGTGATTCGACCGGTGCCACCGGAGGGAATTTGTACAAATTGAAAAACGATATAATTTTGCAAATCATTTATCTCTGAACTAAAGCGTTTCATATAGGATTGTTATTGTAGACAATTATCTGTTGTTGATGAAACGTCAGATTCTTGCGGGCTGCTTAACAATAAGTGATTCTACGAAGAAGAAAAATGAATATAGTCTATCAACACCTATGGATAATGGGATGGAAATCGAACAATTTGTTTTTCTATTGCATAAAGGCAAATATTCTTTCTAGTTTTGCTTCCAGACAATTCCACATGCGTTTCCAACTATTGCAAACTCGAAAAAGAGTTTTGACCAAGCTTCTTTTGACCGTATAAGACACAGTGTGTTGAGAGTATAGTCTTGTTTCAATACGCTCATGTTGTTCACTTACCTTCAGTGGCGACTTTGTCAATGTGGACTTTGTTGCGTACTGACATGTAACCGAGCACAGAGAAGACTACGAAGCCTGCCAGAAAGCTCGTAGCACAGTTGATGACACTTGTGATCAGAGCATCCCTGTATAGTTCAGGAACGAGATCAGAAAACAACTGACGAGTTAGGGCCTTGTCACACGAGGCAACTTGGAGGCAACCGACTGCAGTGCATACTGCATGACCACTTTGGTAGCACACGGGTCAATTTTCAAACATTTTCTTACGATCCACAAGAGAAATAGGTGAACATTCAAATGTGAATGCCTTTTCCTCATGAAGATTGCCTGGAACTGGTTGCCCCGTAAATTGTCTCGTGTGACATGGCCCTTAGACTACACTTAAACAATTTTGTCTGACTCAAAGACAACTGATGATAGTTCATAATTGTTGTTTCTGAATTGTTAATTGTAATGTAATTCTGTATGTGTTTCCTGTTGCAGCAGTTCATTTATGAGATTGCATTCAGTGCTGCCTATAGAGCTTCCTTTGAATGGAACGTTGGATTTGAGACTATTTCCTACTGCATGGAATGGAGCACCCTACATACAACACCCCATTAGAAACAATAATGGAATGCAAGAACTTGGACTCATATGTTCTTCGAGGAACTGAACCAAAGCTGAAACATGACAAACCGACTTAAATGAACCCGAGCTGTAGATCGAATCAGCAAAGGACAGATGAAACAAGGCAGAGAACCAAAACAAGAACCAACATTTGGACCAACTCCAAAAACAGAGACAGGACAAAAACAGTAATTGGTAAGCGAGATTTGTGCACTTTTCTTATAGAACCTATACTCTCCTGTGTATGTTTTTGTTTAACTAATATTATAACTGGAATAAACAAGCCTAGTGCCGAACCCAGGCCCAAGATAAAATTATGGGAACCAACGTATCAACCAGCTTCAAAACAGAGACAGGACAAAAAGAGTTATAAGACACTAAAGTGAGATTTGCTCACTTTTCTTGTAGAACCTATACTCTCCTGTGTATGTTTTTGTTTAACTAATATTATAACTGGAATAGACCAACCTAGTACCGAACCCAGGCCCAAGAGATAATGATAGGAACCAACGTATCAACCAGCTTCAAAACAGTGACAGGACAAAGCGACTATTTTGTCATTTTGTTTATAGATCCTATAATACTCACCTGTATATGTTATTATTGAACTTATTGTAACTGGAATAAGCCAACATAGTGCCGAACCCTGGCCCAAGAGAAAAGCAGATCTGTGTGGCTGCATCAACCCACACCTACGAAAAGCAAATAATGGAAAATGTTTAAGAACTATTCTCATCAAATAGCAACAGTTGAGCAAAATATATACCTGATACCGATCAACCAAACGTCTATGCGTTGCGATGTATATAAAAGCAGGAAAGTTTTGGTAAAGTTCTATGTCTATAGATCTGTCACTTGTAATTTGTTACGCCACGCGACGTGGACATTTATTAAGAATCGATTCAACTCGTTGTTCATTTACGTATAGTTGTTTTGGGGAACAGCTCTTATTGGGCAGCACGGCATGACGGCCCGTTGTTGTAAACGTACAATACGGCTATAGTCAAATTCAGCTATACTTTCTGACATTCGCTTTGTGAGGCAAGTAGATGGTCTCTTTGGTCTTGATGGACGGGTGTAAAGTGGCCACGAAGTGTCCGGGTGGCAGAAATTCTGATGCTACAAGCATTATTGTCTTCCCAAGCAAACCACCACAATAAAGTCCTAAAGCATGACATTATTATTACGTTACATTAGTTGTGAGCTATGGCCATATACCTGAGCATTGAGAAGCTTGGAAAACACCGGGATGACGTAATACTTGATGCCAACATCCGCTCCTTCGAGTGTAACCCCACGAATCAGAAGACAGAACAGCACAGCGTACGGGAATGTAGCTGTGAACCATACCACCTTGGACAAAAAACATGTAAAGTTTATTAGTATTTGTGTAATTGTAGTTTATTAGTATTCGTGCAATTATACTTAAAATTAGTACTTTTTTTGCAATTAAAGTTTATTATTTTTTGCGCAATTAAGTTAGTGTTTGTGCAACAGATATTATAATTAGACATTGGATAACAAATATTGTTTAAGTTTTCAACATACACACCGATGTATGACACACACTCGGTGCTTTTCCGAGTATTGCTTGGTAAAAAAAAATCTACCCGGACGGCATTCGAACCACGACCACAGCAAATATACCGCAGTTTTCTTACGACTGTTTGTATCACACATGTTATAATTGCAAAGGAAATAACCGATACTATTCTAGTTTTCACCCTAGATATGTGTGATAGGCACTGTAACTCATTGCTTTTCCCGAGTCTTCTTGGGAGAACAAAAACCTACCCTATTGGGATTCGAACCACGATAGCAACAATTTTAGTGCAGATTTTACACCATTGTTTGTGTTAGAACATCGTTTTGGTGCCATTTACTTAAACATTGCATGTAAGACTACAGTTGCATCATAGAACAAACCACATTCGGGTTGAAAAGTAGGAGACGTGTGATTCGTTCAGTGGCTTTCCGGTATTGTACGAACAAATAATGACAACTACACAAAGACATCAATGATTGTCTATACCTTTCCGGAACCTTTGATTCCCTTCCACATGCTGAAGTAACAGATCAAATAAACCGTGAAGAGACACAGCATCAACTGCCAGACCACTTTACCCATGTTTTCCACTCCACCACTCTGGTCCATCTGCAGCACACCACGCCTATATCAAGGATAGACAAAAACTGAGTTGGGTTCCGATTGCATTTGATTGGTAATTGAGTGATACTTCAAAAAGTAGCAATTGTTGAGGTTTGAAAAAAAATGTGTGTTTTTGAAAAATACTGATTGATGATACCCAAGCCTATATGCATGGACTTTAAAGGGGGGTACCCTGTTTCGGCCCTAGGAGTAGGGGGCAAAGGCCCTGAAACAAATTGTGTAGCCTACATCTTGTGTGTCATAAAAATACAAAAAACTGTGCCCCCCCCCTCTTTATATTTAATTTCTAGAAAGAAAGTGGGAAATCCACTGCGTCATTGAAATGTTATGACTACCGGTGTTGTGGAGGTATTCAAGTTGTACTTATCTCACTCTGTGAATGCAGGTGCATGAAGTTTCTGGGGACACCATTTTGAACAAGATTTGCATCTATGTATTGCACGTTACTCATGCAACATGTCAATTAATTTGGCTAAGGTTAACTTAAGTTTGATTTTAAAAGACACTTATCATTCACTGGGTGCTACTCTCAGTGTCAGAGAGTTATGAAACATGTTTTGATGAATGAAATGTTGGACGTCATCTGTCAATGGTTTGAGTTTGTTGCCCACCTGTTAGAAACCTGTCAATTTGGCCATAGGTGTATTAAGGTTTGACTGCAGTGTCAGTGACACTATGTCAGAGAGCTAGGAAACAGTTTTGATGTATGAAATTGTGGATATAAAGTCACTGATTAACTTGAGCAGGTAGTTTCAAGCTGATGAACTTGCCAACAACTCTACGTACATGCCTACTCACTCATAGTATTCCGTAGCTGCTGAGGTGGTCCTATTGATAATGATGGTCCCGTTTGTCCCATCTTCAGCAGTAACATTGACTTCCACGTCAAACTGCGGCCCGTCAATGGGTGCGAAACAGTACATGGTGTTCCAGTCATGGTCACAGGTACTCCACGGTAAGACGGTGGTGAAGGAGGCAAAGAAGTAGTAGAGAGCCCATGAGATGATGACGTTGTAGTAGAAGTCCACAAAGAACGCGATCAAAACCACGCACCATCCAACCCCTAAGCAAAGAAATCATCTCAAATGTATTTCAAACGGCGTATGATTTTCTCGTAATTAATGTATAGCACGTTTACAGTAGCCTAATGTTATCCTCTTTTTTTAAAGGCAGTGGACACTATTGGTAATGACTCAAAATAATTATGAGCAATAAACCTAACTTGGTAACAAGTAATGGGGAGAGGTTGATGGTATAAGATATTGTGAGAAACGGCTCCCTCTGAAGTGCCATGGTTTTCGAGAAAGAAGTAATTTTCCACGAATTTGATTTCGAGACCTCAGATTTAGAACTTGAGGTCTCGAAATCAACCATCTAAACGCACACAACTCGTGTGACAAGGGTGTTTTCTTATATACATATTATATATATATTTTATTGACCAAACCAACAGCGGACGAGCCGCCAGTTACAGGAAAGGATACAAAAAAAAACAATAAGAAATATTCATATAGCCTATATAAAAACAATCTGATATGTACAAAGTTAACAATTAAAATAGAATCATCTTAGGAAAGAAAATTAAAGCATACATTGAAGATTAAGTAAAATAAAATAGGGAACAGAAACAGACCACCATGAACGACTGTGAAAATATATTTAAAATAAATTATAAACAGAATAAATGATAAAAAAGACTATCTCGCAACTTTGATGACCGATTGAGCTCAAATTTTCACTGGTTTGGTATTTTATGCATATGTTGAGATACACCAACTGTGAAGGCTAGTCTTTGATAATTACCAATAGTGTCCACTGCCTTTAACATTCCCTTGCTTACTGGGATTGTTGTATATACTCCTTAACATTTGAACTATCTTTACCGTTCTTGGAAACGTCCACACAAATTGGCTATACACGAAATTATTGATAATTTACGATTTAGTGCCATTCTACGTAACTGCAATGCCAAAACGACACACAGCCGCATGGACCAATATTTTAGCATTTCTCTTTCGAAATGCCCTTACTTCTGTTCCCTTTAGCTGAACAATACACAAAACACATGTGGATGCCCATAAAGACACAACTTTTACCATACAGTTTGATTCCCTGAAGAAGAAACAAAAAACGCTGCCGCTGAGGAATTTCTGACCCCTGGTATCTCTCCTTCTAGTCCGCATTCGAAATCCTTCCCGGAAGAAGTGAGCATAAGATTGCACCGACCTCCCCTTAATTATCGTCTTTAAAAGCAACATGGGCCCCGATTCAGCCAAAAACCTCGGATTTCAAAGGTTTTAATTAAAAGAAAAATCGAAGTTGTTCCCAGAAGCGTAGTATCTCTTTTCTTGTTGGTTCGATGGTTGGGTTCGGTTTCCGGAAGCGGTAAGTAAACTGCAGCCCTAGCTTGCCTTACGTTCTTTGATTTTGATCCAAGGGCCTGAGGTAATTCAGCCAAGATTAAACCTCAAGCTGGAACTCTGCTGAGGATTTCATTATTTTGTGGTTTGGGTTCACAATTTTGTTTTTGGATTCAGCTTAGATCCGCGGTTACAGCTGACGAGGGTGTACGAATAGAACAGTAGTGTGCTAAGTCTGGGTGCTAATCTTTAGATTTACCGATAGTTCATTGCAGGAGGAAAATTTGAATAAATTCATCTTCAAAATAATATAGGCAGAAAGGAACTTGACCTGACTTAAGAACTATACTATAGGTGTAGTTGTGTTTTGTTTGCTAACTAAAATGGCGAACCGCAAAGTTTATCAGATATGGCTTGACAGAATGTGCTATAGAGAAATGCATACAATGTGTCTCACCTTTAATTAATATTAGACAAAATTATCTTAACATTATTGGACAAACTTCCCATAAAACAAACCTACCTTTAAATATTGGACACACTTACCCTTAAATATTGGAAAAACTTCTCTTTAAATATTGGACTACTTATACCTTTAAATATTGGACAAACTTACCCTTAAATAGTGGACAGACTTTATCCCAGACGGTGATGGCGCCTGTCTGATTGTACTGGCCCAGGGCCAGCTCCAGGTAGAAGAGTGGGATACCACAGATGATGAGCATTATCGTGTATGGGATGAGGAACGCCCCTAGACAAAACGACAAAATGGAAAGACAAATTAAAATTTTTCCCAACTTAAAGTTTGGGAAAAGTGATGAGGTATTCATGACTCCTGGTACGTGTAATCAAGTTGGCTGAATATATCCCCTTGAAATAAATGATTATGTTTGCATTATAATGCTGGCAACAGACGAACAACCTAATGAAATTCGACTATTTAGAATATTGTTGGTTTCACTGATATGTTCAACTTCATTCATACCATCTTGCCCCCTCGGGTCATTGTATCGTACCTAGATGTAATTAGGTCTGTATGCTACATAAAGTCAATATAACGCGCGTCTATGGCCCGCCCAGGGGCCCCGGAAGCCTAAAGGGCTCAAAACCAATCTCGATAAAATCATGCCAATTAAACAAACATCATTGTAATAGCAGCAAGGGTAAATGTACAAAATATGACACAGTTTCATAAGTGTGAGCTGCGAAAATATGTCACCGTTTCATACCAAGTGTGAGCTGTAGGCATGTTCGATCACATTGGCTTAACCCTATCCCATATCACATAGGGGCGTATTTCCAAACCCCTCGTAAGCTGATACCCTTGTAATCACGTATCGCTCCTGCACCCATCCTGGGTATAGGCTCATGGGCTAACCAGTAGCATTTGTAAGGCCGTCGGCAGGAACGGACACCTTAATCCGTATACTCCATTTATCTTGATCTTTGTGATCCGGGTGGAATAATGCCTGAACGATCCGGACCTCCCTGCCGGCGTGCTAACGGTGTAGGATTCGCACTCTAGAATAGACACAGCTCAGTAACGGAAACGGAACACGGGGGCGTTTTGGAGTGCTGACGTGTTAAAGGGGATAGCAAATAAATTATGTGATAGTCTTCGTCAAATTTATCTTGATTTGCTTGCATTTAGATGAAAGGTTGTACCTGAGCATGGCCTGCTTTCATATAAATAGTTGTCAAAATTTATACCATTCAATCGACAAACCAGAAAAGATGATTCACCATTGCCTTGAATCGTTTAAAATATGAAACGGAACTCATTTATCACAACGAATATTATTTCTCTAACACCAAAACACAGTTCTTGTGATTCAATACATGCTTTTTACGATCGCCAAAATAACATTACGTCTGCATTGGAACAAAACCTTGAATAAATTTCTTGGTATCAGTTCACTCTATAGCAGGCTCATGAATTAGCACTTGAATCTGATGTATAACCCAGGTAAGGGACCCACTGTTTATAATTCGATCTTTCTAAAATACAAAACACAAAGTGATTAGTTTTGAGGTTTCTCTATTCTCTTAATCCTGGGGATCTCAATTGAGTGCTATTCACACGGCAGCAATTTAACTGGGGTCCTTTGCTTAATTTTAGCATGGTTGAAAAATGTAGCAATGCTTGACAAGATTTTGCAGGGGGACTTGGGCAGTGTAGAAGATTTGTTGTCCTTTCACATGAGGCACATTTTGTAAAATTTTACAACCACGCTACAATTTAGCAAGGGACCCTTGCTAAATTGCTCTCATGTGAAAGGAGCTCCTCGATAACGATTTTGTTATGTTTCGTTTGTTTGTTTCGCAGCACAAAATAGAATCCACTTGTTATTAAAAAACAGTGATGACTGAAAGTGCGAACCGAATTGTAGCAATTAAGAAGCTGTATGTACACCATGCGTGCAATTCATAATTACAGTGCTGCTCGTTAAGGCTTAATTAAAGCAACATTAAGGCTCTTCGTGACTCCAAAGGCAAGCAGGCCAGTCTTGATTTGTTAATTTCCGTCGCGAAGCCAATCATGTTGATATTGGCACTGTTATTAAAAAACATAAAACAACTCGAGTAAACTTGTACAAGCTGTGTTTCCGACCGCGTACGTGAGTTCGATGATAGATGAATGCCGTCGACACCAGGGCACTGTTTCACCTCTTCACCGCTAATAGAGCAGCCGGCATGCATAACAGGTCCATGGGGCACAGCTTCGAATTCTTCAACACCCTCAAATCAGAGTTTGCATTAGTTTGAGAAGTAAAGAGAACAGTGGTGTTGCCGTCTTGGGAGCTATTTTAAAATGCAATTCGATCTTTCGAAGTGGACATTTGTTCGAAAATAGTGAACTTGATTAGTGGGTCAATGGACGCATTCCTGAAATCAATCCAAATATTATAGAAGACGAAATTTGTCTAGTTGCTATTTCTAGAAGTACGTGTTTGCACTGTTTAAACAGTGGGAGTCTCCAGGGACCAGTCTATTTCCATGCAAACCCCAATTTGGTCACGTTGATAATAAGATCCCTATACCACAAACTCATTGATAGGTTTCACAGATCCTCCCCAAAAGTATTCACTTATTACTTCAAGTTGTGTTTCAGAACTATTATAGGTTTAATAGATGTTAAATTTGCATCGGGGATAAAAAAAAATATTCATTTTGGTTGTACCCATATACACCGATGTGTGTTAACACGGTATACTCAAAACTTTCCTTGAAAACCCAGGCATATTACTCTAGGTTTCTTATAAAGCATGCGTAATTTTCGTAAACCTTTTGAAAAAGAAATAGGGTGTAGGTTGGTAAACTATAAACCCCACGTACTTGTGAGGTTATCCCTCAATTCACAGTTATCAATGAATCATTTTAAACGCTGCACTTGACACAACACTTGGGTCAGAGGCCAGCAGGTAAAACCCACTTACGGAGCAAAGGTCACCATAAATTAAATTTAGTATAGGGCCTACGTGTATCTTCACGGGCAAACGTGATGATAGCGATTTCACGACGTAGAAATACTAAAATAGTATTCTATTTGTTTAAAGGCAGTGGACACTTTTGGTAATTTTGTCAAAGACCAGTCTTTTCACTCGGTGTATATCGACATATGCATAAAATAACAAACCTGTGAACATTTTAGCTCGATTGGTCATCGGAGTTGCGAGATAACTATGAAAGAAAAAAACAACCTTGTTACACGAAGTTGTGTGCTTTAAGATGCTTGATTTCGAGACCTCAAATTCTAAACTTGAGGTCTCGAAATCAAATTCGTGAAAAATTACTTCTTTCTCGAAAACTATGTCACTTCAGAGGGAGCCTTTTCTCACAATGTTTAATACTATCAACCTCTCCCCATTACTCGTTACCAAGTAAGGTTTTATGCTAATAATTATTTTGACTAATTACCAATAGTGTCCACTGCCTTTAACCATGAGTTCATACAAGTCAGGTTTTGCATCAAACTTGGTGAACATAGCCAACTATTCTGATGTTTGTTTTAAGTTTGAAGTAGCAGGTGGTTCAGTGGGAGGGCTCACATTTTGATTAATATGCTCACCCTAACCAAATGTGCTTGTTTGAAAGAATGTTGGTGATTTGAGATTTACAAATAAAACTCCATAATAATCTTGTGTTTTATCTGTTTATGTAGCATGGCACAAAATAATGCAATGCTTCGTTAGAGCAGTCAAGAAATCAAGAAATCAATAACTGGAAAAAAAAACCCAATAATAATCCTTTAGTTGGATAGTTGAAATAAAAAGAAAATTGTCTGTCTTTTTGTGCAGTAAGGCCAAAGGCACAATCGTGATCTGCAAAGGCCTTTGATATTGTTAAAAACAATTCTGTTCATGTTTTAAGGTAATGTAGGCTACTCAATTGAGAAAGTAAAAGTTTGTTCCCTTGAAATAATTTGTTAACAATTAAAGAGAGCTAGTCTAAGAAGGCAATCGTTATAAAGTCGTATAATATTCATGGTGCTCATCAATGAGGCAATGATGTGTAATAATGAGTAATGGGCTTAGGCTGTTTACCCAAGTAACTCTTCATGAACCCCAAGGTGAAACCTCTCGAGCCTCTGAGTTAATGTATCGTGTCTAACACCAAATGAACGTCTTCGACCCGAGAGCTTGCCCAAAGGCATACCGTGTTTATTGACTCAGGAGCCCTCGTTAAAATGACCCATTTCCCTCTGATTTGATGATATATTGGAGTAAAAATTTCCCACTCAAATGAACATTCGATTCCGATCAAACATCGAGACAGTCAACAAAACGAGAATGTCAAAGACACAAAATCATTACGAAGGGTAGACGTAGAAACGTAACCCTCCAGCTAAGTCTCCTTGTGTTATAAATAGTTTCCCCTACTCCTTACCTCCTCCGTTCTTGTAGCACATGTAGGGAAACCGCCACACGTTGGCCAAGTCCACGCAGAAGCCGATGATAGAGAGCAGAAAGTCCGCTTTGCCGCCCCAGGTTGGACGGGCGCCATCGCTCCTTCTCCCAGGAGCAAGCTCACCGCCTTCCACGCTTACTTTCAATAACTTGCCCTGTGCTGCTCGGTTGATGAGAAACATGGAGAGTCGGATAAAGTGGATTGGGAGAGAACGAAAAAGAAATGTTAGGAAAGTTTCTTCGAATTGATCGATGACGACAATCGGAGTGGGATATTTTTTTTTAATTTATTCATACAATGAATCGGGTATATATTACATGACTTTATTTGGGCATAAACATGAAGCAATAATTAGGAGAAAAACACCAACGATGGTGACGGTTCAATATATTGTTTTCACACATTAAACATGTTTGTTTCGATTGCGTTGATCAAACTTTCTTCGATTGCATTAAAACTTATTTCGATTACATTGATCGATGATTTTACCATCAAATCTAGAATTGAACATTTCTCACGACTGTCAAAGACTTACACTGATCGAAATAAGCATTGGTGACTTGAAACTTCAAATGCTATTTCCTCGACTTGAATTAGATAGAGGAATTGTTCTGATATTTATTTTGTCTGAGGACTTGCCTTTAGATTGAGGACTAATAGTTTTTATCGATATTATAAATCATGTACGTTGCCATAGAAGAACGACTTGTGCACTAGACGTAACAGCGAGAATATACCAAGTGGCTTTAATATTCTGAGCTAATGATAGTCTCCCCAAAAAAGATATACCCTTAGATCAACTTGGAACAATCTCACATATAGCCTCATTTATCATTTGAGTAGTTGTTTGCAGAAACGAAGCTTATGACAATATTGTCCAGATCGGTCATTTAAGAAACTGTCATCAGGAAACCATACTTCAATCTTTCAAGAAATAAGACCACACACAGAGTCCCTGAAGTTCACAGAAGTCATGAACTGTTGTGAAACATGAGCAACAATTCACTCAAAACAGATGATTTTATCATCAAATCTAGAAGGAAACATTTCTCACGACCGTCAAGTAGGCCTTTAAAATGCCACACAATTCTGATGCAGAGTTAGGTTGGTTGGTGAATTCAAATGCCCTTTCCAATGTCGATATGAATCAGTATGTACACAACTTCTGGTATTAACATTTTTAGAGGAATTATACACGTTATACATTGCGAAAAAGTTTCTATTTTCGAGGCATCCTGCTTAAAAAAGGAAAATGAATTGGAGTGGGTGATCTTTATACTTTGGCCTTGCACAACATTTACAGTAACATTGTTACTTTTCCAAATGTATCGTAACAAAGTGACCGCTTAAACACATTGACGTACGGTATTATGATCATCCACAATATGTGCAATAGTCTATACTTGTATTTACTAAATGAGGCTTCTTATAACACAATGATATAGTCTACAATCCGTGAGCTACCAACCTTGGTTGCCAATCAAATTTGAGCCGGATTGGAATTTAAATTTGTCTCGAATGTGCTGAGTGGGCTTCTGCCCACCCATACGCATCCATGAGTTGCAGTTACTGTTTGGATATTCATTTGTTATGTACTTGATGAAAACACCATTCTTCGACACTGTAAAGAACACTGTGTGGACGTGTGTAAGTCCACATAGTGATCGAAGTCCCGACATTAGATGGACTTAGATCCACACTTCATATGTAGCGGTAACATTCGTGAACTACTATAAACGTTTAGTGTTAAATTGCAGGGGGGAGGGTGGAAATATCATGTTTAACGTGTAATTACTGAATTGATGTCGTCACAGTGATTTATTGATGTTAAGGCATGTTAACGGGGCCCCAAAACTTCATTTTGGGCATACCCTGGCATACTCTGGGTAAAAAGCATAGAATATTAAGAGGCAAGTAAACAGATATATAAATAAACCAACCAACAAACAAACCCAAGTACAATAGCAGCTCAAACATGTAACATTATGGAATATGGAATAAAAAACAATAAATCACAAAAAAATTTTTTTTTAAATTAAACACTGCAAAGAGACAACTATTAATAAGACCTTTCTTATTTCTCAGAAATCTAAACTCAAAGAAACAGTTTCGCACGTAGGTATTGAAACAAAATGTTTTCCAAAAACAAGACCCCATAGTAAAGGAAGGAAAACTACTGCCATATCAAGAAACACATTTGCGTAAACAAAACGCTTTACATTTCAAATCGTTGATTTGTTTAAGAGATATTTTCATACACTCCATTTTTGCTCATTTCACATTATCCTCTTTGTGTACAAAATTCAGAGATTTTTTCCCTCCACTTAGATTAAGGATTCACCAATCACCAATGGCACCCCAGCTCAAACAATATATGATTTTCACCGTGAGCTAGAGAGTGGATAGATCTCAGGGTAAATTCGATTAGCTGCGGATCGCCACGGCTCGTCACATAGTTGAGCAAGATCGTGGCCGTGGGTAAAAAACCACGATCGGTCTCCTTTATTGATCAGCCAGTGTGTAGGCCTATCTATTTTCAATCTGGACACGATTGCCGTAACACCGTAAGTGTACCTCATCGGAAGAGTTGTACAGATGTAAGCTAACTTGGTCGAGTGCAGAGGCTTGAGGTTGAAACGTTTGACGCAACCATTTTAGATTAGAGCAAGCAAAGCCATGTCATTTTAATTCAAATTAAGGCACTGGACACGTTTAATAATTGTCAAAGACTAGTATACAAAAACAACCCTGTAAACATTTGGGTTCAATTGGTCATCGAATTTTCATGAGAGTAATGAAAGAAAAAACACCCTTGTTGCAATACTTTCTTTGCTTTCAGATGCATTCAAAAAGTCTTGAGCTGAAGTATTTGAGTGAGAAGTTGCCTCTTTCCCCTCAAAAACGTTACTTCAGAGGGAGCCTTTTCTCACAATGTTTTATACTTAAAACAGCTCTCTCCATTGCTCGAATACCAAGTAGGTTTTTATGCTACGAGTGTTTTTTTTTAGTAATTACCAATAGTGTCCAGTGCTTTAATGCATCCATTTTGAATTGGCGTACACGGAGGCCGCGTCCGATTTCGGCTACGTCTAGCGGCTACCAATATGACTATGACTGCAAAAACAACAGTTGAGAATAGGAGTGTACGTCGTTTCAGCCATAGCCACAAGCCAACTCGGGTCATACAAAGTTGAGGAAGAATGGACTTGATGAAAGAAATGTAACCGTAGATTCAATGTTTTTTAGTTCATGGCTATTTTAACATGGAATGTTCCCCTGAATTCTTGTCATTGATTGATCTGAACCATTTGAGAGAATCTCGGTTGTTATATATTATCAATTATTGCACTGGTTGTTGGTCGATCAAGTTAAGTTTTTGGAAAGAACTTTTTGGCGCAAACCTCCACTTGCACCAAAGTATGATAGGAAAGTGAATCCACTGGGTGACACTTAAGATGCATTTTAAAAACATATTTTGTACTGGGGTCTAATGTTTACGTGAAGATAATTTTTTTACCGAGTTGTTATTTTTAGGTGACAGAGTATCAGCATTTTTATTTATTTGTCTATTAAATAGACACAAGGTTATATCTTTCGCGTGATAGAATGACAGTTATGCTGCATCGACGGGGGATGGCATGGGGATTGTTAGAAGGTATTGAAGCATATTGGTGTTTGTGTGATTTGGATCATCACCGTTTCTTATTATCCACTATTTCGGAACCAATGTCCTTGCACGTATTTACTCCATGTGTTTACAACGTGTGAAACTTTCAACTCGCCGCCTTTCTTCAGTATCAGACAAAACTAGGTGGCACTGTGCTTGTGAACAAACACACAAGATGTTAAGGTTACCATGGGCAGTGACGTCATCGACCACGTCACTATGGTAACCATTCTGAAGAATTGATCGTTGGAGCATTGAGCTGGACCACCACGCGCAGGTGCCCTGATGTCTGATTTCAAAATATCGTACAAGGGGGTTTCATGTTGGTGTTAGACAGAGCGAGAGCTTTGCGGAAATAGTTATTTATTGGTAGAGAAAACTGAGCTGCAGAGAGAGCACGGCAAATCAACATTTACATAAAGATATGATCGACATTTATCATGCAAAAAAATAGTTCATGGCTTGACGTTTCAACCCGAAGCAGAGTTTTTCTTGAAGGTTAAAGCTTTAGCCTTCGAGAAAATGCTCTGCGGGGTAAATGTATTTTATTGAATTTATACCATAGGCCCTTTTGGTTTGTAACGTTTGCAGTAGCTTATTATTAAGACATATATATATATATATATATATGGTACACAAGCTTGTAGATAATATTGGTATTTCTGTACGCGTCAGAGAGATGTTAAAGTAATTAAACTTTATAACAGAAAATATAAAAATTTTGCTTAACAGAGGACACTGTTTATTGATGACATACTTTAATTAAAGTTTCAAGGAACTGTTTCCCTGTACCCAATGAGAATTTGAATCTAAAACATAATACATAAAACCAACCTATATAATGTTTAGTTTATGCATAGACCATAGTCCTTGCTTTATAGTTTATGTATATGGTTCTGCGTAAGGCTCATCGTATTCCCATCGGAGAAGATGTTAAGTTCAGTTTAAAGTATTGACTTAGACAACGTTCTGTGTGATTGTTTGCTTAGGGTGCATTTTGCCAACTTCCAACATGTGGACTTTCTCAAATGTGTGGTTCGATTCCGGCAAGGTGCTTACCACACATTGCGTAAAGACCATGGACATAATGTGCAACTTGGCCGTGTTGGAAAAGAAAATCCTTTTTATACAGTTAAGAAAACCAGTACTTACAACAAATATTTGGTCTATTGCTCTGCTGAATCGCAGGTTTGTTTTCATGAAGTGAAAGTGGTGTCAATTTTATCTGTTTAAACACACGACAACAAGCAATGTACATTTCTACGCTGTGCTAACCAAACGTTTGTGACTACTTCAGAAGTCTTAGCTTCAAACCTTACAAGTGCAGTGGAAAGTTATTGACTGTTCACCGGTGGACTGGTGCCTGAGCCCACAATGGTTTAGATATGTATCGGTAAACTAATCCATGTCATTTAATTTCCATGACAGTTAAATGTTGAAGTTTCACCACAATGTGTCCATGAACGGAAACCTTAAAAGCATCGATTGACTCTCAAACTTACGCCAGAAGTGAACTCGTTCCACGCGTTAATTCTAATCCGTCTAATCAATTTATTTACCACATCTAACATTAACGCTAGTCATACGTGACTTATAGGCTAGCCTTTAAACAAATAGTCCAATCTTTTTTCTTTTTTGTATTACTCTGAACACCAGTGTATTTCATGTGCTGTGCACGCATTACTTTCCCGAGTTCTGTGAAACAAATAACTCAGTAGGTTCTTTTAAAGTCCCTTTCAACAAGATCAATATTTCAGAGCCGACACTTCCTCCCCTAAGATACTATGGTGTACACAATAATTAAAATGACTTGGGCCTAATTCATCAACTGCTATACCCTTCATTTGGCTACTAGTACTAAATTATGTTTGAATATAATGGGTGGACATTTTAAGAACCTGTGGTGTCTTATTCTGCATTTGTCATTTATAAGCGCCTTATATAATGAGCAAAAACAATAACTTAGCAGTGTTGTTTTGGAAAGCTGTGCTAAATCTGGCACCACCAACTTAAAGTATTAAAAAGCACCAGTTGTTATAATTGCATCCGGTTCAAATTCCTCATTGGATTCCAACTTTGTTAATATCCCTTCCCTAGGCCCCTAGCATCTCATTCAGGAATTGAAATAACAATAAGCATTACGCCTCTACCTGGTTTTATTCACAGTTTAGGCGAGCCGTGATCTCCTTAATTGCCAATAACACTCCGCCCACATTTTTATAACAAAGCACCTCTCTGATGCCGTCGGTAAAGTTCGGTAAACTCTTGACTGCTAACTGATGGTGAGTTTCTTTCCCCACATTTTAAGTCAAATTAAATTACAAACGCAGATCATGATTTATACATACCATTGGAGTTCATGTTGATCCCGTAAAATTTAGGGTTATTGCTAGTAGTTGTCACAGCACTATCAGTCCTCATGGTAGATTTGTATCTGTTTTTAACACTCCACACTCGTCCTTGGCCGAACAAAAAAAAAGTATTCAATAACCCTCAGAACGTCTACGAACTTTTTCACTTCAGAGACGAAGTAGAAAAAACTGAATTCCGTTCGGTGAGTGTTTCTCAGCCGTAGTTACGAGACTTTCTGTCTGTAGGAGACCTAAGGAGCTGTTGTGAAGAGGCAAAAAGTCCGATTCATAGATGTAAAAAAAATCAGAAGCCCTGATTGACGGGAGCTGCATGCATGCAACAGGTCTGACGGATCCGATCAGCGCTCATGGGCCTGCCTCGCTGAAGTGGGTTAATAAAGAAACCCTGTCGTTGCTGATGTAGAATACAACCACCCAAGCAAGGGATTGAGCTAGCGTCGTGTACGTATGGCAGCGGCGGCGAGCCTATGTTGACTTGACCACCCCCTCTGGTCCACCACTGTGATATGCAACAAGTAGAAAGTAGGGTCCCCCGCAGCGATTTATATGCATAGCGCAGGCACCACTCTACTCACCAAGAAAGCTCAGGCTAAGATACAACTGTATCCACTCCAGACTCAACTGTTTCTTTAATTAAAAACTCCGAGGTAGGCTATGCAAATGCTGCGCTGGCGTTTCCGCTCGGGACAGGCCGAAGGTAAATGACAAATTGATCGGGTCTCTCCGTGATGCAACAACAATCACAGATTAGCTCCTCGTGCTTGTAATATTATTACTTCGAGGAATGGACATTGCCATAAAAGATACTGCTGTACGCTGGGTTAATTAGATACCAAATTGAATAAGACACACCTCCAAGTTGTAGACTGTGAATTGAATGAGTGGTTCTGTGGAAACAATCTTGGTTTTATAGTAGTCATAGTTAATTGAAGATAATGAGGATTTACGATGAGCCTTCTTCACACTGTCAATCTTCTGTCACGTTTTGACACCTTTGTCATTTGGGTCATGTGATGCAATCTTTCGACGTCTTCGTCATTATTCTGTTGACACGTTTGTCATCTTGTGTCATATTTTAGTCACTTATTTAAAGACAATGAGGATTACGACGAGTCTTCTTGGTATTGTCATCTTCTGTCACATTTTGAAATCTTTGTCATTTTGGGTCATGTTATGCAATCGTTTGAAATAATTACCATCGTTTACAATATTTTGACGTATTTGTCATCTGTTGACACCTTTGTTGTCTTTGGTAATATTGTGAAATCTATTGTCATCTTTTTAAATATTTGTTGTTCATCTTTTGTCATCGAGCCGATTTCTAGGTGCATCGCAGACATTCCTGCGTCAAAGTGGCCAATGTCCTTGTAAAAGCGTCACCATTGTCATGATCGTCCAGTGTAAAGGGGACATATTTTGTATTGATTGTCATCTTCAATGGAATGTTTTTGCCCCTATTGTCACATTGAAGCTTATCATTCCTCCTCTACACTATAGTATTGATTTGTTTGTTTGTTTGTTTGTTTGTTTGTTTGTTTGTTTGTTTGTTTGTTTGTTTGTTTGTTTGTTTGTTTGTTTGTTTGTTTGTTTGTTTGTTTGTTTGTTTGTTTGTTTGTTTGTTTGTTTGTTTGTTTGTTTGTTTGTTTGTTTGTTTGTTTGTTTGTTTGTTTGTTTGTTTGTTTGTTTGTTTGTTTGTTTGTTTGTTTGTTTGTTTGTTTGTTTGTTTGTTTGTTTGTTGTTTGTTTGTTTGTTTGTTTGTTTGTTTGTTTGTTTGTTTGTTTGTTTGTTTGTTTGTTTGTTGTTTGTTTGTTTGTTTGTTTGTTGTTTGTTTGTTTGTTTGTTTGTTTGTTTGTTTGTTTGTTTGTTTGTTTGTTTGTTTGTTTGTTTGTTTGTTTGTTTGTTTGTTTGTTTGTTTGTTTGTTTGTTTGTTTGTTTGTTTGTTTGTTTGTTTTGTTTTGTTTGTTTGTTTGTTTGTTTGAAGATGGCGTACATTGTTATATTATGCTCTTCGGCACTCCGAAGCCCAAACGGCATACATCTTGTATTCGTTGTTCATTATCCAAATCATTGTCATTTTCATTATTGTCATCATCATCATCATGATCCCTACATTCGTGATGATGAACTTGATTATCCTCCCCACTGTTTTAGCTTTTTCCCTATTTCAAATACTTTGGCTTGACTTTGTGAGGGGGAGCGGTTAGGGTTAAAGTGATGGTTTTGTTTCCCGTAATCATTTATGCACCATAGACCTTGATCATGCAGGCACTATCTTGGTCATGTCCCCTGTATCCAACAACAGTAATGGATGCTAGTATTTCACAATTTCACAAACGTAGAACCAGAGTATGTTTTCTTCAAGCCTCGGTTTTGTTACAATGATTATATTGGAGTAAAAACAAGATGGCCGCCCCATGATTGATGCAATGAGATGATTCTGAAAAGAGGATATATGAATCAAATAGGAGTGTGTAAAATGTGAGTGTGTACATCGCTAACGATATATTGCAACCACATCTTCAGACATTGCTAATATCATTACCCCGTATACCTGTATAAACCAACTCATTCATCTACAGACCATCCCCCTATCAATATTGTTACTATTATTGTCATATTAAAATTGTGATAAAACGCAATCCAACGATCACTCACTTTCCCCAGATATCCGGCAATATTCATAATCAGAGCCTCCCAATCCCTCCCAGATTGCAACATCTCCCTTGTCTCTCAGTATACCACCGTCTTAGTGTAGCATCTAGGGATGAAGTTAGGGACTACTTAAGCTCTCTCCTATGGGATCAGGTCCTCGGGGCAGCAGGTGGCCACACATTGGTCACATGGACGCCACTCTGCCCTCGAAACGCGATCTTCTAAGCAGTCGATGAAAGAAAGCCAAAACGCGGCAGCAATGGATCGAAGGATTTCCCCCCTCGAATGGCGAAACAGCGAGCCGTAGTCCTGCCGATTCTTCTGTCTGTGTCTGCGCGACGCTATGACATAGTCGAAGGGAATCGCAGTGTCGGGGTTTGTGGCTATCGTTGTTCAATCCGCCGGAGAAAGAGGGTAGAATAAAACAAATCTCACACAGGGTGAGACAAATTTAAAGGAGTTTCGACTTTCGTTGTTAAAATGCGTGGATTAACTTTGCACTATAGAGAAAGATTCAGTTTGTTAATCACTCTGAAAATTAATGGCTGTACAACTTTACTTGGTTACAGCAGCTTTCGATAGTGTAAAGAATGTTGAGATTCATTTCACTTTGAATCAGTTTTGATCCCCCAAATTCGAATCGGAGCTTCAGTACGAACGTAACGTCTCTCAGATGTATTTCAATTGTGGATTATTCTTCATGCGTGGATAATAATCGCTCCATTCGGCAGTATTTAAAAAACGCTACCACCCTTTGAAATGAATGTGCATATGTCACTTGTATATATCTATATTTAAGAAGGATTGAAACGATCAAACGGTTCCAAAAAAACCCAAGAAACACTTTGCCTTTAAGTTTTTGGTTAACAAGTTTGTTGTAACTGTAAAGGGATCCATCAAAGATGGCCGTACCATTTGGGGAACTGGCTATGGACTTGTAACGGGTAACAATGATGCATCAGCCTGTATAATGACATTTTCGAAAGCAAGGCGTTGGTTTTGGGTAAGGCTTGGGCTTCTTTAGTAGCTTTGAAACCGTTCACATTAACTTGATGGACTTCAAGCAGGATTAAACCAGAGACCATGCATAATTCACGTTTTCAAAAACGCTCTATAAATAGACGTTGTTAAACTTGGAATAGTAGATGTAATGCCAAATGGTCTTAAAACAGCCCACTTTTGATCAGAGGTCGAGGTTGTTGACCGAATATCAACACAGCGTGGAGAAATCCGGTCACTTAGAGAAGGGAATTGCTTTTAAATCCCTCGACTCTTAAAGTGACACGCCCCTCAATCTGCCAAGTCTTTAAAGTCACCTGGAAATAGAATTTGTTTTCTTTCAAACATAAGAGTATATGCTTACGAACAATAAAGCAATTTTTTGAGTAATTGTTTGTCACGATTTATATGTTTAAAAAATATATAAAGTGACGTCAATCGAGGCAGACTTTGCCTGCAATGCGTATAGTAAACACACATGCAAAGTACATGTACGTCCAAGTCGTGAGTTGGTACATTTCAAAAAGTGTTTTTCTGCATTCAGCAGCAATACACCTGGTCGGCATTGCCGGAAAAAAAAAACAATTTCTTTTTTGAAACTTACAAACTCACGACTTGGTCCGTACATGTACTTTGCAATTGTGTTTACTCTACGCATTACAGGCAAAGTCTGCCTCGATTGACGTCACGAACAGTGCCCTCTCGGGTCGGGGTCTACTCTTAAATTTGTAAATAACATTAAAACCTTAGTTGACTGTTTATTCACATTCCACTCATCAAAACACATATATTAGTGACAAAAGCTTTATTTTGAAAAAATACCACTTCCAGGTGACTTTAACGGTGTAAGTGGATTACCCACGTGGAATAACGCTGTGTTCACGACAAAGATTTTAAAAACTTGAAGTTTTAGCCTATGTTTGTTTAAACCTCTTAAAATTTTAAATTTTTGGAAAGAAAGACAGCACTTGCACAAGGGTATAGAAGAGGCAAAGTTATTATTATAAGAGGCAATTTATCCCATGCACTCATACACTGTTGATTTGCTGAGATGTTCAAAAAGGAGACATTCCATTGTTCCACGTACCTGCTGCATCTCCTTGGAACTCCTTGCCTGGTGCAAGTAAGACTGTTTTTTTAGAAGAAGTAGATTCCCACCTTCAGCTCCCCTGAGTTTTTTTTTCCGCATTAAATAATTGATCTTCTTGTAGCCCCTTACAAAGAGTAGCTTAGCCTTCTTTCGGGCGAACTTGCATTCAAAAAGTACCAAAGTTTCAAGACAATATTTATCTAATATGACTGTAAAAGTTGGCTTGAAAGGCAAGTCTGTTCCACTTCTGCATCTTCCCTTTAAACAAGTGTGTCGTCTTGAACCCTTGGATACGTGGTCTAACATGACTTTATTGATTCTTCCCAGTATTTGGCACAAACCAATCTCTCCATCTTACTCCACACGCTACAGTACTTGAGACGCGTCATCTCTATCATCACATGCAGCCTTCTGCTGTGCCAATCCCGCCCGTGCACTTTGCAAAAAGAAGCAACCAAACAGTACGCCCTGGGGTCCCTTAAAGATATACTGTTTGTTGATTATAAGTTAGATTATTATATATATGAGGTATTACGTGGTGAAGTATCGGAATTTGTAGTGGGTGACAATGGGTGCGTTCGTTTAGCTTCCCTGGGTCGACCCCGGTGTGTGGCGTTTTTTTTTCCAGGACGAACATGGGTAATTATCTGCACGCGGTGGTCCTAGAAAACAAAACCGCCACACACCGGGGCTGACCCAGGGAAGCTAAATGAACGCATCCATTGCTGGGGCGAGATGACTGGTACCCTAACAAAGTCGCCCAGTATGTAAAGGTTAAGCGACTAAGCCATTTTAATCTGGGGGAAGCACTGGGGAAGATTTAATGTATATTTGGTAACCATGTGTATAACTACTTGCTTGCTGGTATAGATTGTATTTTCTTTTGAGAACTTGTCTGCTATTATATTCTACTATCGCGGTGTAGATTTTTTTTCGGAATTCGGGAGACTTCTCAATTCTGAAAAGAACCGTCCTGCTTAATAACTACTACCTGGAAAGAAGGTATGAAATTTGTCGGGACTACTATCCATTAGAGGATCGAGGGGACTTCTCGTGTTTAACTTTACTACCGCGGAGTGAGATTTTAACTTGACGTTTCGACTAGCTTGCTCTGGTCATCGTCGGGAGACTGACGAGTGTGAGAGATACTATATTTATAGGGTTTCAGTGTTGGATATTGTTTTTATATCTTGAGAGTTGCAATCATAAAATCTTAATGAGGTCACCCGGATGCATGACTTGTTGTCTTCCAAGAAACAGTTCTGATTGTGAGTGGTCATCTCAACATGATCGGCGTGACCATGTCGAGTTACAGTCTGCATGCGGTTGTATTGATCGTCTCACAGATTTCTAGAATAGGAGATTTGTTTAGGTCGCACAGCTGGGGCTGTTTCTTTTCAAAAAATGACGAACACCACATACGAATGTTGGTTTCCAGTGCACTGAAACGCAGTTGCAAAGAGGCACAGAAACACCCTTCCCCTGTTGGCAAAAGGGTTTACCCTCAATCTGGTGGAATCGTTGTGTGGAAGTTGAGGGACCTCCATTTCCTCCTGTAATTTGGTGAACACATTTGCCGTGAAATAAGTGTTTTGGGGGTACACATTGTATAACGCATGTAAAAGAGAACCCAGTGCACTTGTCGAAAAGAGAAGAGGTTCGCCCCGGTGTTCCTGGCTGTGGCTGCTATCTGCGCTGTAGCACATTGTAAACCCTTAGAAGGTGCTAAATAATTTGGGTCTCAGAATTCATCACTGCAATAACCTACCTTTCTGAAGTTTGCATATATACTCAGCGCCTTGAGTACCTTGTTTGGTGGATACGTGCGCTATAACAGACTTCGATATTATTATTATTAAACGATGTACCCTCATGTCCTCATCAATCGAAAAAGACATGGTTTTTGATAGAGTAAATTATGTCCTAATTCTTTTCCACCTATATCCAATAAACACACCATACAAAGAAATGGTAACAGATATAAACGATCACAAATATACACACCAAAGAAGATTGTAGTTAATTTAATTACATACATATTCAATATTTGTTCATAGTGTTGTCAATAATTTGTCTGCAAATGGCCAGAGCCATTGACATTGTTTCTACCACAATATCTTTTTGTGAACTGGGTGTCACTAAAACCTGCATGCACAGAAAACCTTGTTGTAAAAATGCTGCGGGTTATAATTAGTATTCAGCATTGGTTTATGTCAACCGAAGCATAACTGTAATTGAAAAGAAAACTCAATAATGTATACCAGCACCTTGGTAATAACAACGTCATAAAGGTCGTGCGTGCAAATCCACGAGTACCGGTTACTGTCAGGAAAATTGCGCCCTCTGTAGTTTAAGTACGACTTGTGATTCGGCTACGGCTGTTGCTTAGGGTGTAGCTAAGGGCCTGCCATACTTTAACACATGGTGACGCGGAAATCTAGCCGTAGCTGTAGCCGTAGCCCCCAATTCCAACACGGTCTAACACTCGTTGCCACTTTAAAATCGAGTCCAGATAGGCTTACTGTTTAACACGGATTAAGGTCTTTGGCAATCGCGAAGACTGGGTGAGGGGAGAAGGGTTGGTTTAGACTTGATTCAAGTCCCATTCTCGTGTGAGAGGTCCCTAAGCATATCACGCCAACTTACTATCAAACAAACCGTAGCATACAGTACAGTGCGCGCTCGCCGCTCGCCGTCAAAATGTGGTCCCGAGACTACAGGTTGGGGAATGCAGAGCATCACAAAACAGTAGTTTTCTGGCAGTGGCACGGGATTGGGACTTGAGTCAAGTCTAGGTTGGGTGTGGCGTTATACTGCTACACTTATGTTGCTAGAATTACCCCTAAAGATATGTTTCCTATTCTCATGCAGAATGTTATTCCTCCCTATGATAACCAATGAATGACTAAAAACCGATGACAATTTTACACTCGGCTGCCTTGAATCACAATGTTGCACATTAATTGCTCACGCCCTTTCTCTAAGTACTTTTTGTTACGTCATTCTTTCACGCACACGATTGGTTTGTGTTTACCTAGTGTGTAAAACAATGTCAGTCATAAATAGCGGCTTTTTAATTGAACATAGTTTAATATATGACGCCTATTATTTCCACTCCACCAACCATAACGTGGAAGAATAAATGCACCATATTAAAGGATTATTAATCAATTAAAAACGATAAACGTATTGATCATACGATATTGATGTTATCTCTCCCTTTTACTAATTTTCACCTTAGCTCTGTTTTGCAATTGAGCAATGCAGGGCCAAAGTGCTGCGATACTGTTCATTAGCAACAAACATTTTTTTACGAGGGTTATTTTTATATATACCATCGTATCTCTCAACCAGCAGAAATCCTATTTGGACAGTGTTTTTCCTTGTGTGATGATTATGGACTTTTCACAGTTAAAGCAAGTCGAGGACATCCAGTACGTCAGTATCATTAATTGGTATATCCAGTTTCAACGCAATGAGGACGTTTTAATGTCCACTCTTCTTTAATACCTACACCGATGACTTGTATCCTGATGGTCAAAGGCCGATCTCAATTAACCACTGGGTCAATTATTGACTGTCTATTGCTCAATATTGACTGTATATTGCTCTCCTATTGTCTGTGCAATAATAACGAAGATGATTCCTGACAGCTGTAAACATTTTTTGATTACCTGATACTGCGTTGTTGATTTATTCAATTTGCTGTCAGCTTTCAGAGAGAATTCAGCTTTGTTGTGATAATTGGACGCCTATGGCGGGAGAACAATATGTCTGCAACAACCACAGCTGAATTAATTAGAACAGTTGGAATTGGCCCCGTCTATGATCAGTACACAGAGATTCAACCCGAAAACAGTATAAATATATCCACCATTAATAGGTGAGTCTAGTTTTTACACGAGCTGTGATAAGCCTTAGATCGAGAGAACAAAGTGCAGCGCTGTCTCCACCGGCAAGATGTTTAATAATACCTCATGGCCTGGAGATTTTCCTGGAGATGTTTCTGAAGATGATGAGTGCAGCTTGCTCCCAGTGCTGAACTTGACTTCGGAGAAAGCTGCTAAGCCATATCTTCTGAACTCGTCTACCAACATGACTGTCCTAGCGACTATGTTCATCATACTGGCAGTCGGCGTGCCAGGAAACCTTGCCTTCATCTATCTGATCTATCGCGTCAAGCATATGCGGAATGCTACCAACATGTACCTGACCAGCTTGGCTGTGGTAGACTTAGCCTTCTTGTCTATCACCATTTTTACCTACTACTTCTATTTTACCAGCCCGGTACGAACTCATCTGACCACTGCCAAGATAGTGGGATGTATCGGTGCGTTTTGTATGCCGTACGTCACCTACTTCGTCTCGGTGGCCAACGTGACGCTGGTTTCCTTAGACAAGTACAACGCTATTTGCAGCCCGATTAAGTACATTCAAAGACGAAACAAGGCTCGTGCGTCCAAGTTAATCGTAGGAAGCTGGATCAGTGGCGTGGGTCTTGCAGCACTTGTTATGCTCCGCTACGGGAAACTTGACATGTATTGTGCCGTGTGGCCAGACAAGAAAAGGTACCGAAATCTCCCGGTTGTTCTCGGATACTGCGTACCGGTCTCCTTTGCTGGACTCGTAATCGGTCATCTAGTCGAGGTGATTGTCTTCATACTCGCTCTAGTGTCCAATATGATCATGTACACCCGGATTATTATTCGTCTCAGCGCCCGAATCGACAATAAGAAGCTTCAACAGCAGACCTTGTCGAGTCAGGCACTCCAGGTACGTAACCAAGTGGCTAGACTACTGATTGCTAATGGGGTAGTGTTCTTCTTATGCCAGACACCATTCCAGGCCGTCTCTCTCGCTTTCGTCATCGGAGAGGCCATTGGCACACCTAGAAATGTCTTATACCGGAAACTGGTCCTCCCTCTAAGCATCGGTCATATGCTTGTGTTTCTGAATTCAGCCATAAACCCCATCATCTACAACCTCGCAAGTAGTCATTACCGTAAGGCTTTCAAGGAGGTACTCTGTGTTAGTAGCAGGAGAAAGAAGCCACGGCCGCTGGGTCCAAGCCTTCAACTGCATGGTATTGACAATGAATGCTTTGAGGACAGGGAGCAAGCTGAGGGGTTGGGTTTATCACCCAGCATGACAAAACTTTAAGACTTGTGGACAGCTACACTGGACCCTTATGCCGTGTTTTGTACTCGTATAGAAAAGCTCAAGTTACTTCTTGTATTTTCGTTTCTGATTGTGTGAAATGAGTCTCTCTGTGCATGCATATATATAGTAGCACATTTTGAACCCCTTGTGTTTAGTGGTTTTCGTTTAAATGATTTTTAACAGTATAAAACATGTTTCAAACGTTTTTGGAATTCAAAGTAAGCTATAATTGTACATAGTTAAAACTACGTCGTACAGATTTTGGATGCACTGGTATAATATGAGGCGAAATATGAACTATTGAAAAGTTAGACTATACTGAATGCACATAGGTTGAATGGAGACACTGAATCGATCGAGTACGAGAACTAGGCAATCGAAATATGTACCAGTGAAATTGGCCTAAGACAGGCTCATTCACCTGTGAGTGTAGAGAAGCTGACTATAGCATGCACTGCGACCCATATGCCCACTACTGCAAAATCCATGTAGCTCAAGAAATGTTGCTAAGGTCAATGATAACTCAAAGCGGTGCGTGGACAAATGCAAAGCTATACCATATTGCACGAATCGAAGTTTTGAAAGAAGAATTATTTGTATTCTGCAATCAATCAGCCAAAGGTCTTGCAACATTGGTATATTATGATAACTCAAAACAGTGTGTGGACAAATGAAAAGCTACATCTCACCATTTGCATCGAAGTTTTGACAGCAGAACGATAACAAATGCTCGAACGAAATGCTTTCAATATTTTTTACACCACACAAATAGATCCTTGTCATTTGATTTTGGTGACATTCAACAAAAAGTAGACACGGAAACTTGTTCACCCCACACTCTGAAAATTATACAAAAACCTCTTCTAGACAACGTGGTTGACTCCATGTAAAGATACAACCTTGTCCGCCGTGACACGACCTTGCCTCGTTTTGAGATATGGTTGGGAACGATTATTTTGGGGCACGACGCTGCAAAGCGTCAACCAATCCATAGTGGACTCCAATATTATAGCCCATAGATCGTCATGTAGTATGTTCGGCAAAGGACGAGACATGGTCCGTGTTCAACTGATCAAATGACAAGAATCTGTGTGCGTGGTTTTATTATAATATCAACACAGAGACAACAACATATTCATTTGTAATATACATGCATTGTAAATATATATTTTCAATCAAAAAATTAAGTGCCCTTAAATTATAATTATACTTGTGAAATAATATATTATAAACTGGGGAATAACAAATAGTTTTTGGGGCCATACGATTGGAACTATTATTACAAGCCAGACAATCTTTTGATATAGATGTATATAATGGAATGGAAACTTCAAACGTTCAACTCTAAACCGTTTGTGATATGTTTGTTAATTTTGAACATTTTAAAAGAAAAATACTAAAAACCGGAATCAGGTTACCTGAGCTCTAGAATTTTTGTTTATATCATTATTTTGTGTATCACCATCTGAGACTTATGGGCCCAACCTGTTAGCGCCCTCTTGTGACAAAATTATGGTCGCACAAACTGCGATGAGGTTTCGCTCGGCCCCAGCGGCCAGTCTATCTATCGGCAAGATTCTTGTGCAGAAAGTACGTCACGTTGTAGTGCATAGAAATATGGCGCAGTGTGTGTGTGATGCATTATGGGACTGCGCATTTAAACCAATAACAGTGCATAATACGTTTGCCCATCCCAGCGCCTTTGGTTAAAGCAAGACGCTGGGGACGGGCGAACGATGCGGTACGCATAATTATACGTTTTGGGGTGCCAATGATTTTCAAACGTGAAGTCTATTTGGCAATTGGACATTGTATTGCAGCTGAGTTCCCCTGTCTTTTGGTTGGTTTTGAAGCGTATTGTACTGCGCATCTGTATGATCTTCACCCTCAGTCTGATCCATTCACGGGTCAGAGTTGACCCGTACTTTGGGTCACTCACCCATGATCCATTTTGTGGGTCAGTATGACCGTGAATCTGTGTACAAAGTACCAAGAAATGGGTCAAACTATAAAGGCAAAAATCAAGCCAAAATTCAAACTTCGACCCGGGAGATTTTAGAGTGCAATACTTATTGCCTTTTCCGCACATCATATATTACGCTAATCATGCCAATGACCAACAATAAAACCATTAAAAGAAATCAAATATAAATTTGTTGGTATAATTTTGCAAGTTATTACAACTGAATGCAATTCCGTTAAAATATAAATGCAGGTTAAAATGTCCATGAACGCGAACCGTCGTAAAACCATCAAACGAATTGTTTTTAATTAAATTCGACCCTGTCCCCGTGCGACCAAATCCTTGGGGTGTAAACCGAAACATGCTGGTTGTAGGCTAGGTCAAAAGCTTTCCATAAATGTCAGTCACGTGTTATGATTGAATGTGTAGGTGACATCAACTTGACAGCTTGCAGCAAGTTCTTTGAAAAGCATTTGCTGGAATTAAACCGTCTTCTCTCTCATGGTTCCAAGGTGGCGTAGCAGGGTTTTTCAACTCGACAGGGCACAATCCGGTTTTGATTGGGAGCCGAGTTGTTGTTGTTATTGTGGGCGCGTTCGTTTAGCTTCCCTGGGTCGACCCCGGTGTGTTGCGTTTTTTGTTTTTAGGACGAACGTGTGCAGATAATTACCCACGTTCTTCCTGGAAAAAATACCCGCCACACTCCGGGGTCGACCCAGGGAAGCTAAACGAACGCACCCACAATAGGCATTCGCCCAATGTTCGGGACCTGGATTCGGATCAATTTTGACCCTGAACTATTATAGTGAAGGAAGGCGAGGTTTTCTGTCCGGAGCCAAAGGACAAATACTTCAACAAGAAAATCCATTATAAAACAACTATTTGTAGCTGAAACTGAAGTGATTAGTAAAGTCATTTAAATTGTGATGTTTTATTTAAATTTTCCCCTTTAAATGATATCAATTTGAACAGTAAATTGATCAGACGAATTATATTTGTGTTTTCTTTCCTTCTTCATTTATTTGACCTACTTGAAACGTCGAGTTGAAACCAACGGTTCTTTTCAGAACCAACCCAACTCATTGAAGATAGTCATTACGGTGTTGCCGCAAACCTTTCTATATCGTATTTCCACCATGCAAAGTTTCAAATCCTACTTGACCTACTTACCTAAACTAAAAAGAAGGAGCTTTTTTTTAAAGAACAAATTGTCACGTAAATAAGTCCCCCACTAGTCATAAAAGAATGGATACTTCGACACCAAACCAAATGATGTTTAGTTTTCCGAATCCAACGACCTTGTTTTGCAGATAACAATTGTATTTCAAGTGTCGTGTTTAATGGTCGGTTGCTTTCTCGGCCCCGATGATTTTGATTGCGCTTATAGAAAGCATGGCCATTGTCCAGACAACTTGCTGGTTGTTTTCTGACATGTTATTCGGCTCATGTATATAAAAGGAATAGTAAATATGTGGGGGGGGGGGGGGTAATGGGTGAGTTATGCATTATCACTTTTTTGGTGAACGAATCCTTCAAAAAGACACATAACGGTATATTTTGATATTTACATTGCCATATCGTACTGGAAACTCATTGTCTTGGTATCCTAAGCTAGACCATACCACACGTCCGAGAGGGGTGTCAATCAACAGTGATTTGGTCAACAGGGGCAGGACGAAACTCTTGTCAGCCTATTTTGTGTACAACATCGGTCTGTCATTGTCAATATGAAAAAAATAGTTTACTTAATTAAATAGCACTTTGGGAAGGAAGTGCGTTCTGCTCTACCCTCCAGGTTTCTTGTGGATGATACCCTTGCCTCCAGATTACAAATTGTAAAGGGGGTTACCCAGCCCAGTTTCAGCCCCCTGAGTAGATGGCAACGTGCCCCTGGTGACAGTTAACTTGGGTCGGTAAAGTCAATTGTTGCATCCCTTACCTTAAAGTGGCAATCTGGCTTAAAGATGTAAGGCGATATCCCATAATAACAAATATATAAAAAATATCTCTATAATGAGAATACCATTCGAACATGGCTAATCAAGAAATAAAATAAAATAATGTGCCACAGGTTTTGTTTTCTTCAATCTGTCTTCAAAACCTTTTACAATGTGAGACTTTGAAATGGGATAACAGTCTTCCCAATCACCGGGCCCATCCGTTGTTCTCCATCGACGAGAACAGGAAAAGGAACAGCGTGTAGGGCTCCCGCTATCGTCTCAAAGTCCTCCCATCAGATGAAGAATCTGAAGGTTTGACTCTCAAAACAAGCCGGCTAATGTGATGGTATGCTTCTCTGCGTCAACTGTCTTTACTTAAACCATCGAGAGAGGACCATGACCTGCATATTGAAACCCATCAGCTTTGGGTACCTCCACAATTAACAACTTGGTCACGATCCAATCGCATCAACTCAGCGGCATACAACACAAGTGTGTCGGCCTCATGTGCGAGGCGGAACCTTGTACTTGTGCGACGAGTTTAATTCAACAAATTGTTATGGTATTTCTGCAGCCACTGCCGCTGCGTGTTGGGATATCCGGACGCACGACGCATCAGAACTGTGCCAGGTTATAAGTGTATGGATAGGTCCTTGCTCTATACACTACCTTTTCACCGCCGGACGAAGTGCTTGTTATTGCAGCCGTGTGTTTAATACTGTTAAAACACGTGAACTAAACATCCTTTTTTGAAACTTATTGACTGTATACTGAGTATACATGTACATGTACTTGGTTTTCAACAACGAATAACATTGTGAGAAACTCAGTAGTATTTCTTGATCTTCATCGGAAGTATTTCTGGATCTTCAGTAAAAGTATTTCTGGGTCATCAGTAGAAGTATTTCTGGATCTTTAGTAGAAGTATTTCTGGATCTTCAGTAGAAGTATTTCTGGATCTTCAGTAGAAGTATTTCTGGAGCTTCAGTATTTCTTCATCTCCAGTACAGTTATACATCTCAAAATGGTGGTTGACACGAGTCATTTGAACTGCTCCGATCTTGACCAACTCAACCTCACTGATGTTGCCAGGGCATCCACGTATCTCATCAGCCCTGGGGCTCGAACGCTGGCCCTGGCTGTCCAGCTCACTGCCTTTGCAATTGGTGTACCGGGTAACTTATCTTTCTTGGTGTCCGTGGCAAGGGTGCCATACATGAGAACCATTACCAACTACTTCTTGGTCAGTTTATCCATTGCTGATTTGACTTTCCTGTTGTTCACCGTCACATCGTATCTCTTGTACCTCACTGCACCAGTGCGTAGTCACATCCACTCACTGGTGAACCTGAGCTGTCCTGTTTCATTCTCCATACCGTTTCTAACCTATTTCGCCTCCGTTGGAACCATATGGCTGGTTTCTGCAGAGCGGTACTCTGCCATTTGCCGGCCCCTCAAGCACATAGCAGCGCACACCAAGAAAAGAGCTGTCAAACTAATCCTAGCGACATGGGCGGTGAGCTGCGGCCTGAGCGCCCTTGCCGTGTTGCAGTACGTCTCGCCGGACAAGTTCTGCGTGACATGGCCGGACAGCGACGACGATAAATTCTCCGGCCTACCAGATATCATCGGCTTCTGCCTCCCGCTAGCTCCATGGGCTATCGTGGTGGGGAACCTGACCGCTTCATTGCCGTTTCTTGTTGCACTCATATCCAATATGATTATGTACATCCAGATCATACGGACACTTAGTACACGTCCCGTTACCACACCGAATTCCTCCCCCGAGGATGGAAAGCAAGGGATGTCTGCTAAGGCCCGGGTGGTTCGCAACCAGGTCGCCCGCATGCTCATCATCAACGGATCAGTGTTTTTCTTCTGCCAGCTCCCATATGCTGTTATCAATCTTATCTACGTTGGCAGCTATGTTCGAGGTTTGACGTTTCTGCAGATCAACGAACTGCAGAATAGTTTGCGCATTTTCAGTCACAGTCTCCTGTTTATCAATTCGGCGATCAATCCCATCATTTACTACGCGATATGTCCGTCTTACCGCCGAGCAGTCCGTATTGCTCTCACTAGCAACACACACAGTACAGAGGTGTCTTAAACTATGCAAACACTTCAAAACACTTCAAATCATTTTCAAGTGAGTTCAACCACTGACTTGTGTCCTTCCACCATTGACCAGAGACCATCCAACTGCATTTGTCTATATGGTCGAACTGTGCAAAGAATTTCCTAAACTGTATACGTCTATTCAGCACTCTCATCTCTATTATTGTAGGCTTGTTAAAGACACTGGACACTATTGGTATTTGTCAAGACCAGTCTTCTCGCTTGGTGTGTCTCACCACATGCATAAAATAATAAATCTGTGGCAATTTGAGCTCTATTGATCATCGAAGTTGCGAGACAACTATGAAAAAACACCCTGTCACACAAGTAAGGTTTAAAGCTAATAATTATTTTGAGTAAATAACCAAAAGTGTCCACTGCCTTTGAGAGGTAACTTGCCCACAGTCAAACCGATCTTATTATAACCATAGTCGACCGTATTGATGGAATTAAAACGTCAGGTTTTAATATTTTGTCATTCAGTGAGTTCAACATTTATTCTGGTACCAAACCTGTTCTCAAGTTTAAGATTAACAAGTCTCTGAAATGTACATTCAAAACTACTGTACTAAACAAAGGTGTTCATTTTGGTTTACCCATACACACCGATGTGTGTCAGCACTGTATACTCAGTACGTTCCCGAGTTCTGTGAACAAATTACAGGCACTATACTAGGGTGGGATTCGAACCCACCTTTGCACGTGGAGCAGTGTCTTACCAACATGAAGGTACTTTGAAATAACTGTCTTGTTGTCTTTTCGGATTTGTAAAAATATTGGCGAATGCGATTACGAGACCATTGTAGGCAATAGTACAGCACTTTTATTGTTCACCTTTGCTAAAATTTCTTTGTATAGAAATCGAAATAAGCCATATTTAAACATTAACTGTAAAAAAAAATGTACATTTGTTTTGATGTTTGTATTAAAATTCACTGAAATATTTCGTGTTTAGAGTCATGGTTGGTCACCGTGAAACATGAAACCGTAATTTCCTGATCGCAAACATCACTAACGCTGCGGGTTGTAACAGTGCAGATGTGTATTCAATAAATACTATATAGATCTATACCCAGCGGAGAAAATGTACATATTTTACATATCTTTAAATTGTATTTGCATGCTTACTTGTTGTGTGTATATAAAGCACTGTTGTAAACTATTTCATGGTACTTTAATGTTAAAGGATTTGGGTACTTTTTCAAAATGTCCATAGATTTACATTAAACTTGCAGGGTTTGAAGATAATGATAGTGGAAAGCTTCCCTTCAAATCTTACTTACTGAGGTGCTGTAGTTTTTGAAAAATTAGTAATTGTAAACGATTAAAATAATTTTCGTCTCATGAGATGAAAATTATTTTCAAGACATTGTTTTACTCATTTTCCCCAAAACTACAGCACCGCAGCACGTAGTATTTTCAGGGAAGCTTGTCCTACAAAAGTTACATATAGACCCTTTAAAACTGGAACAAATTTGTTATTATTTTTTAGTTTACCCATACACCGATGTGTGTTAGCACTGGTTTAAACAAATACTATTAATAATATTCTTTATCCCTGTGGCAAAGTTAACATCTGTTATGGAACAAAGTTGCATAAATAAAATGTAAACACTGAATGTAGCGACATAGAAAAAAACAGATGCAAAACAACATTTTAAACGTGACCATATATAATATTATTGTGTTATAATAACACTAATTCCTGTAAATATAATTACATTGGTGTTTGTTTAACACCCTAATGATGTTTATTTTGACTCTTTCTCGGTTCTCTATATTATGTGACAAACACCCATGAGTTCAATTTTAACACCGGTTTTTCCCAGTCTTTTTGAATGTAAATACTACACCATTAAATTGGGGTAACCTATTCATATATCATACGCACAGTATAGGATCCTATAAATAAATAGTGTAGTAAATATTTGTTGCAATTGTAAAATGAATACCTCTGTTTTGGGTGGTTTACTTAACTCATCTAGATTAAGTAAAAAATTACGAATAACTGTAAAACTTGAAACATCGTAGGTGCGTGAATGCATCTTGACATTTGACATTTGACATATTGATGAATATTGTACGCAATGTTATAAATTGAAGGTATGTACGTTTGGCGATCAGCACTCCTAAAATAAATGGCAATACAAACTGACTTAGAAAGTACAACAGCTCTCGATATAGTATGAAGAATTTGGAGAATCTTTTCAATTTGATGTGATTTTTTCTTAACCCCGGAATTTTGAATCTGATAAAGACTGTTCGTCGATACGTTTCTCAGACTGACCTGTGTATTCATATTAGAGAGTATTCATCTTGCGTGGACAAAATCGCTCCGGTCTTAGGCCATCTAAAAAAGAAAAAACGACAACTTTTTGAAATGAAACTTTCAAATTTCTGTTTTATTGTATATATTTTATTTTTAAGATTAAACCAAGCGAATGGTTCTATACCAAAGGTATGTCGGCTCCAGAAAGTTTATTTGCTGGTTTAAGGTGCATAATAAACTTGGTTATATAATATAGCCTTTCGCAAATACCCGCAATTTTTTTTGTATTGATAGAATTTTAATTGTTATGAACAGGATTAGTAAGGATAAAAACAGCATTGCTTAGTTTTATTAGCGTTCGTTTAGCTTCCCTGTGTCTACCCCGCGGTGCTCACTCGGGTGAGCCCCTGACAAGAGCTAAACGAACGACCACTAACCGCTCTCGTAGTGACGTCATGCACCTGGGGCCAGCCCCAAGTGACCCACTCCACAAGCAGGGCACGGGGGGGGGGGGGCTGACCCGGGTGAGCCCCGGAATGACGTCAAAGCTATTCGAACGGGTTGACACAGGGAAGCTAAATGAACACACCCACTGACTTCTACCTCTACTTCAACAGTTTTTTTTTCTTTTTTTAAAGCCAGCATCATAGACATAGGGACTTGTGGTGCTTCCAATAGTGGACATTGGGAACCAGTAGTGTTAACATAGATGCAGATTGATAAGGTGCAAACAAAAATCCTTGTATTAATTCTCGTGAATTGCCTCCTTGAACATCTCCACTTGGAGCAGCCACAAGGCTTAAGGACAAATTGTTCACTGTGTAGGGTTGGCCAACCCCCTTTTACTTCTACTCCAACTGTTTTTTCTTTTTTTTTATCAGACCATGTTTATCTAGATAAGGGACTTATGTGTGGCGCTTCCAATAGCGGACAATGGTGTCATCCAATAGTGTTAACATACATGCCAATTGATTAGGTGCAAAAAAACAATAAAAATCCTTGTATTAATTCTCTTTAATTGCCTCCTTGAACATCTCCACTTTGAACAGCTTAATGGCTTTCTAGGAAGTGCACCACCAATGCTTATGATCTACTAGTTACCCGCGGGGGTTTATAAACGCGAAGGAATACCACTATTGTATAAAAAAAAAAACCAATTATAAAACCATCTCTAGGGACTGGTACAGTGTGAGAAGCAATTGAAGTTTCACGGGCTAGCACTCTGTGTCGTTTTCACTTAGACATCAGCCACCATATACACCACCTAACACACCCAATTACACGGCTGCCATGGTCTTCACTTTGCCGTTCCATTTTACATGCATAATTAGTTTGTGTAGCACACGAAGTGCAATACTGTGGCTGTATGAATGTTGTGACAATTTATTAGTTAAAGACTTCAATGGCATATAGAGCTATTTGAATACTGATTGATGTACTACATGTGACAGATTGTAATTCTTAGCCAAACGGCTCTAAAACACTTCAGTTCGTGAAAACGAAGATTTTTTTTCCGCATGCCATATTCAATTTGTATCCATGCAAACGCAATAAAACAAATCTTATACTGATCAATTTGTATCCACGCAAACGCAATAAAACAAATGTTATACTGATCAATTTGTATCCATGCGAACGCAATAAAACAAATCTTATACTGATCAATTTGTATCCATGCAAACGCAATAAAACAAATCTTATACTGATCAATTTGTATCCATGTAAAAAATAGTTAATGGAGCCTTCGAGAAAGACTCTGCTAGGGTCGAAACGTCAGGCCATTAACTATTTGTTTGCATTTATACTCTCGGTCCATTTGGTTGGTAAGTTGTTTGCAACAGCTAATTCTATTTTCCCAATTTGTATCCAATCAAATACACGCAATAAAGCCATCTTAATATATACACGTGTGTATTATTTTGAGTGGTCTTCCGTTGACATAAAGCTTCATATTCCATACACTCCTGGGACCAATTTCATAGAGCTGCTTAAGCAAAATATTTTGCTTAAGCAAATAAATCCTTGCTTAGTAAAATCAGATTACCGGCCAAGACTCCGATCAATTGTTATGCTAAGTGAACAACAGTTAAATACCAGTCACAGGGAATGTATATGTCATGAAATTTTGGCCAGTAGCATGTGTAAAACAAGGGAGCTATTTTCGCGCTTAAGCAAATTTTTTGCTTAAGCAGCTCTATGAAATTGGCCCCTTGTCATAACTCATTGGACCCTGACGTTCAAATATTTATAATTTGACTCGTAAAAGGTGATCTCTGGCCTGATACTTTACGGTGGCAAACGAAGGCGATTGCCTACATGCCCCCTGGTCATTGCCTCTGTGCCCTTGAAATGTTTAAGTAGAAATTTGATGCCCCAAGGAAAAAATACCTTGGTGCCCTTACCATTTCAAAAACGAAGCAACATGCATGTAATATTACTAAATCATTCTACAACCGAAACCATTGCCTGTAAGATACCACATTAATTTGTCATTTTGGACCATAACTCGTTATAATTTTTAGCACATTAACATTTTTGTTGGCCTTGACTTGTAATAGAAAATACTCAAATTAATTTCCCCGTTCATTACCAGAGATAATGACATAAAATGTCCATATCCGTCATTAAGATTTTTCCGGCAATTTAATAGAAACAAAACATAAACGTTTATGGGTCTTGTGGCCGAGTGGTTTTAGAGTATCGAATCGAAGTGCTGGTGATTAAGTCACCGGGGTGGGGGCTCGAATCCCATAATGACGCATGTGTCCTCGAACAAGATAGTTCACTATGATAGTTTCTCTTTACCTTTTATAGGGGTATACAAAAGCACTAAAACAGGTTACTTCTTTTCAGCACTAAAATAAGTAGCCTCCCAGACTCCAACTCTACTGAAAACTGGATATTACAACTATGTACTAGTTTGTATTACATTGATACCTCACCATGCAATATCTTAAAAACCATAATAGAAGACAATGCACATGTCAATATACATTGTCAATCTCTTCCGAACAACTGTTCGATATTTCGCTAACCATAACAATAAATTGTAATATGCACAAAACAATTGATGACCGTCAAACTAAATTTTGTCCACCGACCATTTGAAGTTTACAGAGTCATACAGAGTGACAATATTGCTGAATTCAATCAGGGACTTATGATGGCATGGAGCCATTAGACTTGATGGATTACTGTAGGACACTTGTTCGGATATTGCCAAATGGCTTAAAATAAATTGTTTTGTGGCTGTGAGGACAGACGTAATTTTGCATGAAATGTGACAAGCACGACAACAAGCTTACGACCACAATCACCTTCACAGCGGGGTCGTTTATTGCAGTAATTGGCTAGGGGGGCGATTTCACAAAGATAGTCCTAGAGTTAGGACGAGTTAGTATAGGACAAGTAACTCCTCTTAACTCGTGGTAAGTCTATACTCGTGATATACTGTTATCTCTTTTTCAATTCATCCTGATGCGATACACTAGCTCACCTTACCAACAAACATATTCAAAATTGTAAAATAATTATTTAAAGTCCCTATCAAACAGAAAACAAATTATATACTATATTTTCTGAAGATAACTTCATTTCCCATTGTAATTTGGGGTTAGGTTTGCGGTTTGACTTTTTCTCTTTATTGAGTGTATTGATATCAATACTTTGATTAGTTAAACTAAATAAATTAAACCCAAAACATGTTTGTCAAGTAAAAGGTTTTGAATTCAGAGGTTTAGATGGACCATCGCGTGATGTCTCATTAAAAAAACAAATAATATTTCCGAGAAGTGTTGTGTACAAAGCAGGTCACGGGAAAAAATGCATACTATGGAATGCCTAAAACATCATCAGAATGACTTCTACATGTCCAGCTGTTGTGATGGTGTATTTTTACAGTCTGACATACTACACGCGATGAGTTGTACATCAGTTGCTTCTCTTTTTGTATTAAGTGTTTACGTTCACGGATCATAGAATCAAACATGATTATTTTTAATGATGACAGCACCAGACTTCATTATGTTCCGTAATGATTACCATTGGTACAGTGTCAATTTCTCTTCGGGAACATTGGTATAGTTTTTTTATTATACAGATGTCAAGACAGCGGAACACTTTCTATTTTTGTGTTTTTTAGCCGGGCATTTTTTTAATGATTTCTTTTTACATTATCTCAAGTGTCAAGTCCATGTGTAAACGAAACGCGTCAAGTTTGGCAAAAATGCCTGTAAGCGAGCTTGAACGTGAGCCAATTTGTTTGACTTCTACAAAAAAAAAAAAAGTCGAGTGATATGTTATTCAACTTTAAAAGCATCTTTTTAACCTCATTTCACAACAAGCGTCGCTTTTATAACACAAAGTGCCACCGAAGCAGTGTTTCCCTTTAACTAAAATATGAAATTGAATTGAGTTGAACCGGATTGAAGTTTGTTGATCTGGAAGATGAGACCATCCGGTTTGGGTCCGAGGTGTAGGTCATGACTAATTGAACCGATCATGATCAAATAGCAAACAAAACATCTTCAATAAATACACACATCTTTGAGCTTTTGGTTGGCGGGATTGCAATCAGTGTCACTGTAGATCCATCAGTCAAGCTAGTCAATAGACTTGACTCAAGTCCCAATCCCGTGCCATCGCTGCTTCTGCAATAACTACATGTTGACGATGGGGCGCACTTGTGTGTGACTGCTGGCGCGTTACATGTGTTTGGGACCTCCCACTAGAAAGGGACTTGAATCAAGTCTAGCCATTCGTAAGGCCTAGTTCTGGTCAAGACTGCTACTAGCGTCCAGCAATACTCCTAATGGTACGGGGCAATTACACGGGGGATTGGCTTGATTGATATGTATGTCATCCTGTGATGCTCACAGAGCATCAATGTCTCTGCTACTAGCGTCCAGCAATACTTCTAAGGGTACGGGGCAATTACACGGGGGATTGGCTTGATTGATATTTATGTCATCCTGTGATGCTGACAGAGCATCAATGTCTCTTCGGTACCTCGTGTGGAGTAATATTCTTGTAATGGTTATATTTAAACAGATGCAATACTGACCACTCATCTGCTCAGAACTAAGGTCCTTTAGTGCAATTTGTGTATAGATTTCGTAACGCTGCTTTTGTATATCATTGAGACCTTGGTAAATGGGTTTTATTGACCAAGAGTGGTCTTCAAACTTTTTGTTTGGCAAAAAGAAACATCATTTTCTAAGTAATAATCGTTTGTTTACGATTTTCATATGTAATGACCTTTTGGCCGTTACATATAGGCCTGAAATTACCACCAAGGACCATTATCTTAGTAAACGCACTTTGTTATATAGGCCTATCATTTAAAAAAAATGCTTTAAAAGAACCCAATGTTTTCTTTTAAGAAACCAGTGTGAGTAGATGTGAAGCATTAGAGTGTATAGATCATAACAATACCAATTTAAAACAGTTATTTCAATAACACAAGTTACTGACTACAGTCTTTTGTATGCAATGCTTTCGTTTAAAGCTGGAAGACATGCTGCAATATCTAATAAATACGACCAAATAAAATGTTCACATGTTAGTTTTAATGTATATCATCTGCATATAGACTAAAACAACCGAACAATAAAAAAGAAACAATGGTACTCCGCCTTTAAACATGGTCTGGCAAACAATACCGTCAGGGTACCAGTGTATATTTAAAACAACAACGGTGCTCATTTGAATAAATAGAATAAAATGCTTTCATCTGCAACGAAGGTCTGACTAAATCAAGAGAATGATATCAAATTGTGTTACTCGGGATAGCCATTCTTTCACGAGGAAACACACTTATTTCATGTTAAAAACATGTTATTTTGACATCATTATATGTTGTTATGGACTATTGATTTGTTTATATCACTCATTAACATCATCTCGGGAGATTAGCTGTGTTTTGATTTGTTGTCTTCCTGTATTATAGATGTATATTTTAGGACCTCCGGACTGTGTAAGCTAACCCCGTTCTGGTATAAGTATATCCTCGCTTGGTGTATCCCAACATTAAAAATAACAAACCTGTGAACATTTGGGCTCAATATTAGTCATCGATGTTGCAAAAGAATAATGCAAGAAAACCACCCTTGCTGCATAGAATTACATAATTAAAACAGCGTCATTTCTAATAGCAATGTTATAGAATCAACACCTCTCCTGCTAGTGCTATTTACCTAGTAAGTCTTTATTTTATGGGGAATTATTACCAAAGGTATGTCTTTTTCAACATTATAGTCTGTACATATTAAACATTAAACTCTGTACATGTACGCATTATCAACGTATGCCTGCACAAATTAATTTCCTAAGCCGTTGTTGTTATATTAAGCTAAAACGCAACGTACCCATTTTAAAGATGATTGCTTGGCCGTGCGTGTTTGTGTATACCCCTAGAGAATGAAAATTAATAATACAGCACTTCTATAAAATCACAATAACATCAGCGCTTATAGCTGCGTGCAAAACTCCCGATAGAGCATTTTGATGTAAACATTGATATTAAAATAATCAAGGCCGGTAACTTGATTCCATCGATATATAAAAGCCTTTTGATTGAAGGTACGATCGTACTTTGCTAATGACCACGAAAAATGTGTTATTTCCATCCGGAAACCCTACACACATCAAACAGCAAAATAACATAATTATGATCAGGAAACGAGGTCGAGGAATTGTTTGTGTCAAATTTATTTTTTACAAGGGAAGGTTCTAATGTTACCATCTCTATATAAATTTGTGTGTATATCTGTGAACACTTATTTTCAATCTCCCAATGTTATGTAAAAATTGAGTAATTTAATTCCGAATTCATCATAAATGCATTTAATATACCACTACCAATGTTATTACCATATGGGGGGGGGGGGGACTTCTGGAAAAGATAAGACTGTTACAAACGTTAGAGTATGGATACATTTGAATTGTGATGTGTGTTGGGGGGGGGGGCTGTCTATGTCTGCATCCGACGGGGTATATCTCCTGACCCAATTACCTGTTCAATGTTTTGTTACCGAATTCTCTATAAATCGTTCAGACATAATACTGGTCCTGAGGGAGGAGGCTTTAGCAAATGAAGACCTATTATTGCATTTCATGCAATCCATTTTGTGTGACTGATTGTTGTCTATCGTGAAATGTGCATAGCGCCCTCTCTTGAGTTTGTTTATGAATTGTAGGAATTCGACTCTGCGAAGACTATCTTGAGACGTAGCGATGTCGCTGATTTGTAGCACTGTGCATTCATTTTACACCCTCTAGTTTTCATTACATGCCAACAACTTGTTAGACTTGATGACAAGTCGTTAGGCGCTGCCAAATTGTCTGCCGTTCATGCAACAGTCACAGTACGATTACACACATACTGCAGGGATCGAGGGTGTGTATCGTCCCCCGTAGCTACACCGCGCTGTAACTACACACCGCGCTTAACAATTACCGTCTTGACTTGAAGACTAACAACTTGTGCAAATGTCATCACATTGGTTGTAAGGGAAGGTACGTTGTAATCATGACAATACAAACTTGTGGTTAGAAGCCCCAAGCAGCTTCGATAGAATAAAGCATTTTGAGAAACATTTCACTTCGAAGTAATGTGGTTGTTAACAAGTTTTTATGCCCCAAAATTTAAAGTCAGGTACCGCTTCTCAGATTGGGTTTTTTAAGGGATTATTCTTCTCGCGTGGACATTCGCTTCCGATTTTCGGCGATATCTCTAAAACGTTGAAATCTGAATTTAACACCATGTAAGTTTTGTTATTATATAGGATTCATAGAACGGTTGCAAAAACAAAGGTCTTTATTTTGCCTTTAAACAGCCATATAAATCGGCCCTGCAGCCGATTTCACGAAACGCTAGGATTAATCCTATCTCGAGTTAGGACGAGTAACTCGTCCTCACTTTTATAGGATTAATCTAAAGGTCTGCATGCTGCAGTGCAGGGTTGGGACTCGTCCTAAGTTCTTAGATTAATCTTAAGTCAGGAAGAGTTTGGGGAAATCGACGGCTGGTCATCACTTAATGCATCTGGTACATTACACGATACATTTAAAACACAAAAAGGCACACTTTCAAATTTATCTCCAATCAAAAAATCCATTCCCATGTTTTGATTACACCCAAGACACTCCGTTATACAAACATGATCAAGACAGCTTTTAAGCACGCACAGCTTTCAAGGTATATTATTGATTTTGCTTCCTTCCCGTTAATTTTGTTTTCAAACAAAGTGTCCCCCAGTCGGAAGTAGCGGTCAGTTGCATTCAAATTGTGATTGATGAATATTCGTTTCCGACGAGTGCAGCTTTCACAACTTTGATTAATTTTTTTTTCTTTTTCTGCTTGACTATAAAAAGCATGTCTTTATTCATCGATTTTATAATACAGGTTTTTGTACAAAGCAAATGTTGTCCCGTTTTGGACAGAGCAATTATTGTCCCCAAAACGTAAAATTAATTACTTCTTACAATAACTCACCATGGGTCACCATGAGGACAATATATATATGTTCCCTTCAGGGGGACAAATTTCGTTGAAATTCTAACCCAATACAATTTGATGAACAGCGCCCTCTCATTGTCTCAAAATGTCTTCTCCGGCTTCGTCCTACGCTGGTAATGGAGGGACGGAGCCTTATGTCAAGTCCAAGGTTAAAACGGCATTGGCAAAACGCATTGATTGGGTTGGCCTTTGCGTGCAATTTATTAGAAGGTTGTCATACAATATCTCAAAAATCAAAACGAAAACGAGTTTGTTGTGATGCAACATTGACAAACTCAACATTCGGTAACTTTCGGCAACTTTTACGGAGAAAAAAACACGTTCTTTATACCGGCAAAAGTTTTTCAATAGAGGGCGCACCAAAAATGATTTTGACTGCTTACGCACGCGTAAAATGTTTTAGATTGCGACTTCGGAGAGAGAGAGAGCATACTTGCCAGGTTAATATGTACATCGTTTACTCGGTGTGTGCGAGGCTCAGATATACGTAAACAGTTTAACCTGGTAAGTCTGCTGCCACCTAGCGTTCCAAATCTCCCATTACGAAGCTCGAAATCTTCGAAACCGTTGCACTCCACCCCTGATTCATATCATAATTCAGACATATATCATCATATTAGCCCCATATCATCAGTCAATTCTGCTGTACTAACCCATGTCTTTTTCTGACGAAAGATCCTATTTGTTCTCGTTAGACTGAAAACCTATGGGAATAGCAACTAATGCAAGAAAAGTGAACCATCGTTTTTCAAATTTGTAAAAAATTTTTAATCAACTTTTACCACAATATATTTACGTATATACACGTAGTTCAAAAATATTTACGTTTAAATTACAGTTATAGATTCTTTATAGTGTTAAATACAATTAACTACTAGGTTAATTATGTCTTTTGTAAAAAAAAATATATAGTTACTTTTTTTAACTGAAAATTAAGTTTGATGTTTTTTTTACAATAACAAACTGATTTATTGTTAAAGTTGTTATTTCTTGTTTTAAGATACGGTACGTTTACAACTTGACAAATATATAATTATATCATATAAAATGAAATTGAAACCATAAAAGACCATGATTATATTTTGATCCGATTTCAAGAAATAAAGTGCACGTACTGTACTGCGATATACTCCTACAGACAGACCAATAGTTAAATTAAAAATCATCTAATAGTCGCAGTCATTATCAATGACTTGCTGGCCGTAGATATCCAGTGGCGTCATTCCTTTGTCATAATCGGTATCCACACTTTTTAATGCAATAATACATCAGCGTACGTCAATGGGCATGAACAGTGGAGTGGGTTTCCAATATTGTAATGAAAGTGAGCAAGATCGAAAATCACACACAAGGGAGCATGTTTTCCTTTTTGCAACTTTTACTGCATTTGCGTCAAAGGAGATTGCCTTCTCGAGCTAGTGTCTCTCGAGACTGCGCACACTCTGAAAACTTCAGGGGCAGAATTTAATTACCTTTTAAGGTTTAAACATTGAATGTGTTCACTCACTATTTTCAAACATTTAGTTTTTGAATATTTTGGTGCTATACTTTCAAGTTGTTTTCCGAACACAAACTAGTGAGCTTTACCTCATCCGCAGGTTAACAGTATAGTGCAGTGGCTAAAACGTATAAGGTAATTCACTGCACGCAATGTATAGAATAACAAAAACGAGCTTACAAGTCACTGTTCGTTGATCTTAAAAAGGGCTTCAGCAATCTTCAGGATCACTGTGTTTGGGTTTACAGGAGAGCGTGTGGGTAACTTGTTGTGAAGCCGACCAAAAGCACACATGTGATTTGGTTCAAAATACTTCCATTCCAGCAAAACAAATTGTAAATTAATTCGTTTAATGTCACTCAGGCCTGATGACTTCTTTCACACTGTAGACATCTTGGCAGCTGTATGCCCTGTCAAGGTATTCCAACCTTATGGGGATACTTGGAAACCGCGGTACAACATTCGTATGGCGTCAAATATTCCCACAGCAAGATAACTACAACTATACTTCCTCATTTTAAATATAATACTAATACAAAAGTAAAGTGTGCAGACATTTCAAGCTTCAATAGACCGTATTGAATATGACGTCACGCGGCTCAAATATCTGACCTACAAGATGGCGTCTGTGCGTGTGCACGCGTTTGGACGCGCACACGGTTCGCCCTTCAAGATGGCGACTTTTCATAGCAAAAAGGGGCTATTCAATACGGTCTGTTAACATTCTAGGGGTCAATCCATTTCTGTGTCAGTTTGACAGAGTGTCCGGTCAATACACTTGACAGGGATTCCGGGTCATACTGACCTAGAAACGGATCAGCCCGTGGGACTTGGAATCAAGAGTAACTTTAATTTGTAGAGCATAAGTTGTGGTAATGCCGACAGATCTCCTAAACCAGCTGCAGGCCTGCCTGAGACCCGAAAGTCTACAATTCACATTTATATTGATAGTTACTCTCATACCAATACACTGACATTAAAGGCAGTGGACACTATTGGTACTTACTGAAAAATAATTGTTATTATAAAAACTTACTTGGTAACAAGCAATGCAGAGCTGTTGATAGTATAAAACATTGTGAGAAACGGCTCCCTTTGAAGTAACGTAGTTTTCGAGAAAGAAGTAACTTTCCATTGAATATTTGAATTTGATTTCGAGACCTCAGAGTTTGATTTTGAGGTCCCAAAATCAAGCATCCGAAAGCACACAACTTCGTGTGACACGGGTGTTTTTTCTTACATTAATATCTCGCAACTTCGACGACAAATTGAGTTCAAATTTTTACAGGTTTATTTTGTGCATATGTTGAGATGCACCAACTGAGAAGACTAGTCTTTGACAATTACCAATAGTGTCCACCGCTTTAAGTGAAATAATGTGACAAATAAATATTAAGCATGCAAGCATAAAATCAGAAGTAGAACCCGCACTTTTATGTTGCCCGACCTATCATTTACAAACTTCGTCATGATCAATAGTAAAAATAAAAACAATAAAAAACGATATATAAATTGTAAATGAATTCGCAAGATCAAAACAAATTTGTTACTCATTTTCTCAAAATAAATACAGTATTTGAAGCAAAAATATTTCAAGGGAAGTTTCCACCGTGATTATCTTTACAGCACGTGCAAATATGTAAAGTATGTAGGGTGTTTTGAATCTAAGCGATGTTTGGCGCACCCTCTTTTGTGCAGTTTCAAGATATACAATATACATCAAGTCATGTCACACGAGGAAATTTATAGGCAATCAATTCCAGGCAATCTCGCAGAAGAGAACCCATTCACACTTCAATGTTCACATAGTTGTTTTTCTATAGAATCGTAAGACATTGTGTGCAAGCAATGACTCATGTGCTACCGAAGCGTTCCTGCAGGATGCACTCCAGTCGATTGCCTCCAAGTTGCCTGTAAAAGTTGCCTCGTGTGGCAAGGGCCCAATTTCAAATAGGCCTACGCAGAAAATACTGATTGAAAAATTTATGTGCAGAGCAAAAATTAAGTGGGACACCAGCCACAACAAAGTAAACTGAATGTAATTTTGGCTGGTAACCCGTTTCTGTTAAGCAGAATTGTTCCATGTATAGGGTATTTAGTTACAATTATATACACTTACCCTATTTCTTAGCAAGTTTTCGTGCTTACAGGCTTTATGAAATTCGGCCAAGGCCCCTTATACATTGTACATACATCTATCAGTGCCTTGGACCAGCCAGTGACATTGTGTTCATCAAACTGTTACAGTTTATGTGTAAAGGATGAGTTCTTGTTATCTGACTTTTTGCTGCCGTTAATGACAGCGAGAGTAGAGCTGTCTAGCCTGGGTCTCCCACTGGTATCAGCACAACAGAATGCATCACGGAACGCCTGCCGGTAATGGGAACTTGTTGCGTTATAGATGAATGGATTGATGGCAGAGTTCACGAAGAGCAACCCGTGACTGATGACCAACATCCCGGCCAGAGACTCGTAGATCTCTATCAATTCGACACCTCCCAGATGACTGATGATGAATGCTATAGAGATACCGACGAACGGCGTGTTACACAGGAAGAACATGATCCCGTTAGCTATCAACATCTTGGAGACCTGGTTGCGTACCTGTTGCGCTCGCACCGGTAGAGAGGCTGGCTTATCCCCCTTGACGCTCAAAGCTGGGCGGTTGCTTAAGCGCCGGATGATCCCAACATACATGAAACTGTTTGCAATGAACGCACTGATGAATGGGATGGACTCGGTTAAATTAGCGATGTATAACCCATACGGCGCTATGGGGAAGCAGTAGCCAACAGTGACCGGTAAATTGGCGTATTTGGCGTCCTTTGGCCACTTGACGCAATGAAGTTGAAGGTTAAGGTAACGAAGCATGACCACACCACTTAGAATTAAGGACAGGAGCCAGCTACAGATGACGAGTTTCACTGCCCGGCCCTTTGTGTTCACTGACCGGTGCTTGAGCGGGCGACAGATTGAAAAGTACCGCTCAGCTGAGACTAGAGTTACAAGAGCCAGCGAAGCGTAGTAGGTGATGTATTGCCCGATAAACGAGCCGATACATCCCAAGGTCTGTGCCGTGCCGTAGTGACTCCTAACCGGCTGTGAAAAGTAAAACGAGTAGCATGTCACAGAGATAACGATGAATGCAATATCTGCCACTGCCAAGTTCGCTAAGATTAAATTTGTCGTGTTACGCATGTACGGCACTCGGACCAGTACGTAAAAGAAAGACACATTTCCAAGTGTTCCTATCACGAGAATAATGTACAGAATGGGTAGCATGAGATCCTTCAAAGACTCGCTGACAACATAGTTATCGGCTTGTTTTTTATTTTCAGTGAAGTCAAAGTACGGGTCAACGGGGATACACTTTCCGGGGGAGTCGGTGAAGTCCGTTGTTGAACCGTAGTCGGTGACGATACTTGGCCCGTCGACGAGCTCCGTTGTCCAGCCGTAGTCGGTGATATTGGGCCCGCCGAACCCCATTGTCGCTGTAACTGGATCCATCACGGTGGTACCAACTGCACCGTTCAGCACCAAGTTCCCTGATGTAGGTACCCACTTTTACGTGCCCAAACAGAATAGTATCCACCACAAACTTGTTACCGTACAGCTCTTGCAAGTTTGGCCGAAATTTGACGCTGGACGCTGTGTTCACTACAATGTCCAAAGAGTTTGTATTGCCATTGGACAATCTACTGACACTAGCGTGAAGCTCATCCTTTGTCATTCAGTTGTCATGTCTACCCTTTTCTCCACTCGGCTTTCCTTTTATATGGTAGGATGTTCAGGCTTCTTTTTAGTTTGTACTAATACCAACACACGTGTGGCTGCGTAGTCGTCGTTGCGAGTGTGTGCACACAGCTGAAGTTACAGCACTGAACTCTACGCAGTGACGTAGCTATAAATCGGTGACTTGCTATCTCATAAAGATAGCATGGGCTTGATACTCCACGTGTGTTCCTTTCATTTCACATCGCCAATAATTGTTTCTCATTGCCTTGTAGTCTACCGATGGTAATTTCAAAAACAATATCAAGTCACGATGTTGTTTTCGCAACAATTTCATTTTATGACACAGCAAAATTTACGGTATTAGATTCCTCATTATTATTAAGTTCTGATTTGTCCATTCCGTTCGGGTGTAACTGATTGATAATGTTACATTACTGTGATTTATCAGCACAGATGGATCTGTATCAGCCTAATATAGATACAGGTTAGTCTAGTCGCAGATATCACAATTCTGTAGTACGCACAATCATAAGAGTGTGTTTCAAATGCAATATCTGCATTTCACACACACACACCACCCTGCTTGCTCATTTAATTTATCTTTTGGATATTGCCCTGTGCTTGTCTCTACCCCTCCACTTGACCTCGACCTGATACTTATTAGTGCCCTTAACCTTAACACTATCAATTTGCTGATCCAACACTCGATGTTTGTACTAAATGAATACAAAGTTGTTGAGTCAATCTTTGTGCCGAAACAGCAGCCGAAACCACTGTAAATGTAACTTGTCAAGGGGACAGTGGTGTGACTAGACAAGTTCATTTTGGGGAAGTTGGGAAATACAAGGGCATGCGAGACATAGGGTGCGTTCGTCTAGCTTCCCTGGGTCGACCCCGGTGTGTGGCAGGTTTTTTCCCCCAGGACAATTGTGTGCAGATAATTACCCACGTTCGTCCTGGAAAAAAAAACCGCCACACACCGGGGTCGACCCAGGGAAGCTAGACGAACGCACCCATTAAGTTAGTAATTTCGCTAAAAGAATATGTCATTCAGTGTGCACGTTTGACCTCATGGGGGGGGGGTAAAATGTGGGGACAGGGCTCTATAAGGGGGTGGGCTGTTTTAAACTGCCTTTTTGGTACTACGTGTGTATATACTTGAGAAACATTTCCTGGGGAATTTCCTGGGATATTTTGTAGAAATGTTTACACTTAAGTTGCTGGCAAAACTCATAGCCATTTCATGAGAAAAAGCTGTCCCTACTTTGGAGTGAGTTACGTGAGATCAGGGAACATCATAATTATTGCGTTGTCAATTCGTCCTACCCATGGGAATTTACTGGGGTTACAATTCTGTGACTTGACTCGTTAGTGTACGGAAGGCTTAAAGGAAACCAACCACATTGCTTTAACTAGCACTGTCCCGCTTTCTCCAAAAACAAGAAACCTGAACACGTGAATACTTTTCGTTTTGAAATCAGTTACCTGTAATTTGCCACGCGTGATTAGACATGGTCAATTAATAAGAACGCACCTTCTTAATTCACAAGCTGTGGACTAAAAGTAGGTGACTGTCCTTACCTGTCAATGCGCAAAATGAAAACCCGGTTGAATATTGAACGCAATCGATCGATCCCGCTTTACTTGGAAACCGTATTATTTGTGTTCATTTTACGCGGCACGGAAGGGCAGATGACAGATGACTCCATTCCAATGTCCAAAATTTGTCACTGTAATTTACTATGGACACCAACACAAAATAAAATAAAATTGTAAATTAATGGTTAATTTTCTTGAACTTCGCAGCCGGCCCAGCTGTTGAGTTTAAAATCTACGTGTTCGGAATCCTAGTATTTCTATCATAATGCGTAGCGTGTTTACGATATCGATTTGAAGTATGCAGATTATTAAACTGTGTTTCACTTGGATTTTCCCTCGTCACAAATTATACAAATATTATTTATTTTCCACTAATTTGAACTGGATCAGACAGGCTGGCTGTCAGCCCCACCTTTCCCGCCTCACACGCGATGAGTGGAAAGGATATGAAGAAAACCTTTCCACAATACCTACGATGAACTTACCGTTACTTTAACGTTCAGTGAGATTTACGCGCTCAATGCTAATGAAGTGGCACACAGGGGTGTGAAAACTGAAGACTTGACTGACTCGAAGTCACATTCAACATTTATATTTACTTATATATATTACGGTTTATGTCCCAAAACGCAAATTATTTATACGTAAGTATTTGCGTATTGGGCACAACTGAATACTTACGTTGATACGTAATTTTCACGACACGAGCACTAATCGCAGATATGGGCGTTTATGTTGACGTGCATATTTGCGATTCTGGGCAAAAATAGTTACGTAGTTATTCACGTGAATTTAATGATATTCGAGTGTCCCTTTAGGGCCACCATAGGTTGATTTTAAATATTATGGACAAAACAGCTTTGCGTGTTTACTTTACCTTGTACCCCTGAACTAGTTTTGAAATTGAAAGAGTAATAGGTTCGGAGATCTTTATTTTGGACATTTCAAAAGCTGCTCAAATATTACAAAACGAAGAGTAAGGCCTTTTGTAAAAGAGTAGGGATCGTTTTCCTGCTTCGTAGCATTTCATATTGAGTATTATTACAAACTATTAATTTATCCTGTCTGAAATGATATGAGGGCTCATCGCTTTAATACCCCAATAAAAGAACCTTCTCCTTTGACAGCCCCCCCTGCTTCACATTTATAAAGGGGTTTTCCAGTGGAACCACTCTTCCAAAAGTAATCAACTCGATCAATTATTATTATTATTTATTCAGCCCAAGATAATAATTGAAGGAAAACATACCCTCATAATGTCACAAAACTAATTAAAAACTGTATAATGGTGTTTGTTGGAGAGCCGTTTGATTGGTTTTAAGTGAAGTCAGCAAATGGTTGACATTTTGATGATACAATTAAATTGTATAGGCTTCAAGTTATTGCTTTTCAGTATATCAGTTGAAGTCACGATGATGTTTCTTCTATAGACTAAATTAACGGCAGGATACATTTCTTTTGCTTTTAGAACCCCTTCTATTGCAGTACTTTATAGTATCAACAGCTCTCCCGCGTATTATCCTCCCTTTAGTACTATAGATTGTCTCATTATCAAACTCCCTGGTGTACATTTTATTGAATGCCTACTATGGCATTTTTGGTCCTGACCCCTCTGTGCTACTTCATGCCCCTCTTCGAAGCGACAATCTTACCAACGACCAGCGACAATCTTACCAACGGCCAGGAAGACATAACTCTGTCGGTTGATGATTACTTAAATCCGGGCGTGTATTCTATGAAGAAATTGACCCAGCATTTCCATCAATCCATTATCACTATAAACACTGCTAAACATACATAGTTTAACTGTCGCAATAACTCTTATAAGTTAATGTGGCTTTTGACCTACCTATAGCCTTGGTTGAGACCTCCGTATCTCAGTGTCCGCATACTTCTTTGATAATGATTCCTGGAAAAGTTTCATGTACATGTACAAGTTAATCCGTATTGCACATCAATCACTCAAAACGGAATTTCTTATTGATAAATGTTTACAAAGGGAAGCCATTCCAAGTTAGCTTAAGCTTCTTCGAATTAAAACATTACATGTGTTCCGGTGCTTGTTCGAGGTCAGTTAATTAAGTTAACATGCAACAACGATCAATAATTGCAATTGATTTTAAGCGCTGTTAATCGATGTGTTAATTCAACCTCGAATCAGTCATGAACCGTATACAGACCCTGAGTTTGGTTATTAAGCTCTGGGTTTAACACTCCTGAGAAAGGTTGAGTGCTTGGCATCGAATCAATTCTCCCCTAATTAAAAAAAACAAAAACAAAACGAAAGTGATGAAGGAGAGTACTTGACTGTTTTTGGAAAGTTAATTAAGTAATTGTCTTCCTCCGTGTTGTTGGGCCGTAGTAAAGTACGTTCTTCGGAAACCCGCAGAAACAGTCATAGCCTTTCGCTCGTCCCCCCAGCGTCCCAAAGGCGATGGGATGGTCAAACGTATCATGCACGCTCATTGGTTAATGCTCATTCCCATCATGCATCACACTTACACTGCCACCATAGGGTGCGTTCGTTTAGCTTCCTTTGGGTCTACCCCGCGGTGCTCACGAAGGTGAGCCCCTGACAAGAGCTAATCGAACGACCACTCACCGCTCTCGTAGTGACGTCGTTTACCTGGGGACAACCCCTAAGTGACCCACTCCACAAGAAGGGCACTGGGGGCTGACTTGGGTGAGCCCCTGTAATGACGTCAAAAGCTAATCGAACGCACCGGGGCAGACCGGGGATTACCCATGTCAGCTAAACGAACGCACCCGTTATTTCTATGCACTGCACGCATGACATACTTCCTGAACAAGAATCTGTGCAAGCTGATTAGCCCATCCCAGCGGTCCTGGATAGACTGGCCGCTGGGGTGGGGCCAAGCGAACTGTAGCCGTAGCCGTATAACTGTAACCATTACCGTAGCCGTTTATTACATCAAACATAACAAACGTAACCTACTCTGTGTTGCAGTCACTCTTGTGGACACTCTTCTGTTCTGTACACTGCATAGAAAACACTGTGTGGACATACGTAAGTCCACATAGTGTTTCAAATCCCTACAATATGTGGACCTCTTTTGTTCTGATATCCACACTTCGTATGTAGCTTTGAAACATAACACGATAATTATGTACAACAAGTCCACAAAGTGATTCAAACCCATATTATGTGGACCTGTTTTGTTCTTGGGTCCACACTTTGTATCGAGTAGCATTAACACAGCAAATACGACACTCGAGTGGGTGGTCAATGAGTCCAATTAATCATCCACAAGCTATCCATTTTGATATTAGGGCTCAGAACTGGGTCAGCTCTAACCCGGAGTTTTTTTAGTTTAGCAATAAACAGGAACATGCTCGTGTGTGATTCTTTTATCTCGCGGCAAGAAAATTATCTCAAAATGAGCAAATTGTCTTGGACAAAATAAATGTTTTTCTGCGAGTTGATTACGACCAAGAGGTTTTGTTCTAGTATAGTACTAGTAGTGTAAATTGTGTATATTATAGGTAATTCTATAAGTACCGTATTTACTTTCTAGAATTACACTTTCGTAGAATTACTTTATCACGTAAATGAAGGACGGGGGTTTCCGTTGCAGTGCCAACATCCCTTAAAGGAAAGCTTTAAATCTTGTTCGTATGAATTAGTTCTTAAGTCCATGCTGGGATTAACTTTGAGTGTTGTAGTTTTGCAACAACGGTAACCATGGCGGCGGTGGAAAGATGCTACTTTCCTTGAATACGCCTTGGGTCTGGATCAACTAAGCCTTTAATAAAAACAGCCCTCGGTACGGTCCTTCGATCCATCTGATGTACTTCAACGAACTACAAATCTAGCATTCCATTCCAACCTTTCATGGAAACTATACAGCACATACCCGCCTATGGGTTGATACATCATGCACCGATGATATTAAAACTTTCGGAACGGCAAGCTGTGTGTACATCTGATACGAGTAAGTGTATCTATTTCCAAATGACAAACAATTAAGCAGGGGGCTGAATCTATATGACAATTTTTAAGGCATACGAAAAAGACGGTCATGTATTGGAACAACTTGCATTTATATGTCATCCCCAATATGTGGGAAAGGATATCCCTCCACATCATGTCCACACACTTTAACACAATATTTTCCTCTTGCACTAAACTACCCCTATGGAAGTCATATTCTTTAACACTAGGCCTACTGCAAAAACTGTAGTGTTAATTTTACACCGTGGGTGTTGTCCATATCACTTTATAGATACCAAAAGGAAATACAATTTACACCTTAGGGTGTTAAAATAACACACATTTCTGCAACAACTGTTACATTGGTGTAATATTAACACCAGCCTAATCTTCGGTAATCTATTGGTCAACACTTCGTGTCATTTTTAACACCCCATTTTTCGCTGTATAAAAAAACACTGTGTGATAATGTCCATACAGTGTTTCAAGTCCCAACATTCTGTGGACGTGTACTGTATATACACAGATCCACCTTAAAACAGCATTAAAAGAAGGGAGTACGCCATACCCTATATATCGAACACCGAGTATTGATTTAGCATCGCCCTATGGACTTGCCAAGCTTTGAGAACCAGTCTATACACATTACCAATGTGAAGTTTATATTGAAAGGTTTGTCTCTCTCTAATGTAGAAAGTCTGAGGATCTTAAGTGTGAAAATCCATCAGTGAGGAACATTTCTAACAGATTGATCAGAGCGTCCATACATATTACCTTTTCATTTGGTGTGGCATACACGTATTTCCCTTGCATTGACTCAAGTAGCACATTGACGCTGAATGGTTTTACCCGCCAAAGGAGATATCAGACGATAGAACGCCTTGTTGAATGCCAACTAAAATCCGGTTAAAACTTCCCTGCGAATACGAAGTGAATTTGGGTGACGCAACGCGTCCGTTTCCCTTTGTAACGCAGTGGAATTCGCTTAAAACGAAGCATTCCAAGTCTATGAAAACGTAAAGATTAGATATTTTGGTCAGTGATTCAATGATTTAGAATTGGACCTGATACACACCCCTGATATCATGGTAGTCACACACCAGGAATCCCCACAGGCATTTCCTGGAAATCCGTTGTTGAATGTATTTACGGTATTAGTGCTAATATAACTTGATTTATTGGTAATATAAATTTGTTCAAGGGGTCGGGTCTAGCCCTGGCGGCCTTACACTTTCGTTTGTATCTGTGTACAGAGGAAGGGTCCTATGTAGGGCTAGGGTCGGGTCGTGGATCGCATCCCATTGAGTAGGGTGCCATCATGGTAAGACATGTTCTGTAAGAGAGATTGGGATCGTGAATCGAATCCCATCCCATTGGACTTAGTGGTAAGACATAATATTTTCATTCGAATGGAGGGGTCGTGGTTCGAGTCCCATCTCAGTAGTATGCCACTACTGGATTAAGTGGTGAGACATCTGATCTAAATAGAACAGAGTCGTGGTTTGAATCCCACCGCCTAGTAGAATGCCACTGGATTTAGTGGTGAAACGAATTTTTGTTTAGAGTGTCGTTGTGGTGGCCGTGGGTTCGAATCCCACTAGTTTTCTATCTGATATCTTTATACTTCTCACAGCCGATATAACAACTTAAAGCATATAACAATGAGCATCTGCTGCGAGAGGAGTGGGGCTATTTAAACTAGTTCCAACATTTCTGAGTATGATTTCTTGACATCACGTCGTGATGTAGGGCTATTTCCTTTATCCTTTTGCCTCGTTCCAAACATAGCAAAAACTGCCTGTGTTGTATTTGAAAGCCCGAAGGTTTATAACCTCCTCGTGAAACGGCAACGTTTACGCAAATACACGTGTGTCTTCTCATGTTTTCGTAATAAAGCCGTGAACGACGTGGTTAAACACTTCATAAAGTACGCCTGCCGATGTTTTGTATTAGATTATCCATCTTCCGTGTCTGTCTCTAAGTGGTTGACACAGTGCTTTCAGTAAAAGCAATCTCACAACGAGATACCCCTTTTAGCGTCCTTCGTTGAGAAAAAGGTACTTTGGTCGATAGTAGACGACATGTTACTGGAGTGCAACTCATTTTTTGGCCCTTTCGAAACCCCGACTTCGGCTTTGGATTCATTTCAGGTTAGCTTGACCCCGCGGTTGTTTTGACAATATTGCGCGTGCTTTGCGTACGCACTCAGGGCTGCTGACGAAAGATTGGAGCCTGAAGTCGAATCCAAAGCCAAAGCCGTGGTTTCGAAAAGGGCCTCTGAATCCGAAAGCCCAAGACAGTTCATTATAGTTCTTGGTACTGGCAGTATATAGAGTAGTTTGGCTTGAAGTGGCCGTCTGGCATGCGAGTTGAGCAATGTCTCATACAAAACAGTATGTGTTTTAATGGGAGCCTCAAGCACAAAAACAACCATCTAATTCTATCGCCATGCTGTGACCTAGGTCTAAGGAGAATAATGTCAACACAAACCCAAAGGTAAACCCATGCAGTATTGGTCAGGTATAAGGACTAAACACCCAAATCCAAATGCAAGGTTCCGGTCCGGGAAGTGGACGGCATGCAGGGAAGAAACCTCTAGGTCAACCTAGCGTGTATTTTTTAATACGCATGTCGCCTAAAGTGCTCATTGGGTGCGTTCCTTTAGCTTCCCTGTGTCGACCCCGGTCTGCCCCGGTGCGTTCGGAAAGCTTTGATGTCATTCCAGGGGCTCACCCGGGTCAGCCCCCAGTGCCCTGCTCGTGGAGTGTGTCACTTGTGGGTGACTCGAGGTGCATGTCGTTACCACGATAAGCGAGTGTGACCGTTTAGCTCTTGTCAGGGGCTCACCCGAGTGAGCAGCACCGCGGGGTAGACCCTGGGAAGCTAATCGAACGCACCCAATATAAAAACAAGTATAGAGTGGAAATGAGATGGGGCAGTTGATTGGGAAATGCAAATGGGCCATGGTCTGTAGTTGCTCTCTCTCCCTGTTGCACAAAAACACTCCAAATTGGAAATTTTTTTCTCCTTTCACAATTATTATGATTGGTGGAACTTCATTAAAAGCAGGACACTCATCAGCGTTCCAATCATCTTCAGTAATGAACCATTATAGTCTTGTTATGCTTACATAACTATAATGGGTTTTTATTCATAACTGAATTTTCATTACAGTAGTCACTCAGGAACTACGATGAATAACACGTATTGGGAGTAGAGTGAATTAGGCCTCTGTCATTATTAACCTTCAAGGACTCTTGCTAACTTAGTTTCATCTAATTTTACAAACGGTCCTTCCATAAAAATATATATTACAGGCTTTTGGAAGTTCCGAGTCTCGAAGGAAAACGAAAGCAGACAATTTTTTCTCGTTTTTAAATAGCTGTTTTACCCTTGGCCAAACGGTAGTTTGCTACACATTGTACTAATAAATACATTGCAGTACGTGGTATGCCCAAAGTCAAATGCACTGAGTTAGACTTTTCCGAAAGCAGTTATATTATTGGATTATCAAAAATACTGTTGTGAAAACCAAGCCATAAAAGTTTAACGTGTTTAGTTTGTTCCACATGAACGTTGGTCACTCTTTTCTACCTTCATTTGAGTGAAATAGTGGGTTTGATTAAATACAAAGAAGACGACTGAAATAGTTGTCCTCTTATACATAGGCTCCCTAAAGCGGACGTGTGTTGCTGTTTTGAAAGAAATCAAGCTCTTATAATGCCAGTAAGTGGTGACTTGAATGTTTTTCTTGTTAACTGGCGTTTTTTTCATTTATTTGTAGACCTAAATACTTTAGGTGTCCTGCTTATTATTGTCAAAATTCAATCACAATAAGTAAAACTTTACCTATTTTCATTTCGCATCCACAACTCACCTCAGTCTGGAAATCTTATACAGACGTGGACTTTTTGTTTCTGAACAATTACTTTAAAATCTACAATTTGATTTGATTTTCTTCACTTTTAAATAGAATTGTGATTGGATTTCTCCTGTTGTATTAACTCCAATATTGACAAGTAATCTAATTGAAAGGACCGAGAAATGGGTGAAACTTACTGGTTTAAATCAACTTTAAAAATATTGTAAAACCAGTATCCGAGTAGGCCCATAATGGGTCAGGCACTATCTAGGTCAGTTTTTATTCGGGAGTCTTTTTGTTTGTTTGAAGTTAATAGTTTATATGATTAATTTTGAGGCATTGCATGGTGAGGTATCAATGTATATTTGGTTTGCGGTATAACACCATGGTGTATAAGGTAGAGTTTGTTCTAAGAGAACTGTCTTGCAGGACAAACTGAGAAGTCTCCCGAACCCCGAACATCTACTCCGCGGTAGTAGAATAAAGAAAGACATTTCTCTCAGAACAAAATCTACCTGGCAAGTACATACACACATGGTGTTACCGCAAACCAATACAAGTAGTTGGTTAAGAGAACGCTCTGTATTAGTTTGTCGGCAAAATTTCAAAGGTGCGTTGTTTTCGTCTTTGTCAACAACTAAACTGCTCTTCAAGTTGAAAATGCTCATTTAGTGGAACAACAAATCCGACCACCGTTTAAATAAAATGGACTTCTTCTTGCGCAGTTTGGCGGAACCAACATAAGAGAAGGTTTATCTTTCGATGCAAGCAATTATTTAAATTGCAGTTGCTTTTCACGCGGTATATAGACGCCAGATCCTTTGCTCACTGCACTCGCTCGAAACCAATCGATGTTTTGTAGTCTAAAAATTTGATTAGATTTACTTTCCAAGAAGCTATATGACGAAAACCGAGACGGGAGTTTTCTAGTTCTTTCATGCCGTCACGGATGTTAAGTTGGGACGCGCTATGCTTGCTGAAATTAACTAGCGAGTGACACACGTAAGCACGTAAATCAAACCGGTTTAGAAGACAGTGTTGACACTACATCCTACAAACGTGATTTTAAATCAATTCCTTGTAGAATTATTTTTTCTTTTTGGCTGCCCTTTATAGAAAGCGGCTCAACAAGTTCAAGTAATAAATGATGTTTGTTGCACTTCAATAAAAAGTGTGATTACTGGGGCCAAGTATGTAAATATTAGTTTATAGGTGTGAGCCGTAATACGGATGATGAAATGGTGGAAGTGTTTGATACGTAAAGATAATTTTACTCAACTTCTAGCACTAGAAGTTGAGGTTTTGTTTGCAAGATTAGAAAGTGACCATCTTGAATCATGTAACTTAATAATTAACCCACGACGGAGGTTGCTTTTATCCGAGTTTGTGCTGTCCTGTCACATACAGTATTCAGTGATCGCTCGAACCGTGATGGAATCAGTTTTATGACCTATAATTTGAGCTTGAATAGCGCCAGCAATTCCAAAGAGCCAGGCTCTGCAATTAATGTTCCTTTTCAAGAGACTGCTGGTGCACTCGGCGGTTGCTTTCTTGAAACGTAAAAACCGTAAGTTATTCTCTCGCATGATAAGAAAAAACACTTACGAGACACAGAGTGACTTTTGCTCGATGCTATCCAAAAAGTGCGTGCTTATGGGTCGATTCGTCTAAGCTTTCCGTGTTATTGCAGGCTTAACTAACTGCCTACTTAAAAATAATTATTGATGTCGTTTTTCTGTAATAGGATACAGAATAAAGAGAGCAATGCTAGGACCCACACGATCCAGGTAAGTATCAATTTATATGATCTGAAATCGGCATCTGACAGTTTACTCACGAATTCACGAATGTACATGGTCTGCAAAAAGGACAAACATAGTCACAGTAAACAGCCAAAGACTACGGAAGCTTTAAAGGGACAACGAACGTATTTTACTATAGATTCTTGATTGTTTGCTTCTAATCGCAAATATTCACATAAACGTATAATGCTGTCCCTATAGCCACAATAAAAAAAAGCCAACCTAAGCAAACCGAGACGAAGTGTAGAGTGACTTGTCCACTGTACTCTGATATTGCTATGTGTTCAGTTCTGGCTGAAACATAATAATTAGCTAGTGTTTGGACACGAAAAGAAGAAGAAGACTGTTCTCTTTGTTGTCAACATATTGATCAATGGGACAGATATGCTATCCCTTGTTTAATAACTAAAGGCAAAGTGACGTGTGGGAAACATAATCAAAGTTACCACACTACGCTTCATAAGGAAACCGATGGCGGGGACCAGACCAATTGTATGGTAGCACGACTCGTTTTCAGAAACAAGGGCCCGCTAAAATTCTATTTACCCTTTTATCAAGACCGTTAACTACATGCATATAAACAGAGTGGAGTTTCTTTTTTAAGGCAGTTTTTGATATCTGCTTAATTTTTTATTATTAATGGCCTTATGGTTCTTAATACAATGATGGATGGTGATGCCATCTTATGAAAGACATTTGATCTATCCTCATCTCATCAAAGACTACCTTAAGACGTTTCACAAGGAAACCTCGACTAATGGTCACGTCTAATGGATTGGTTAAGAAGGACAAAACGGGCAAATAGTGCAAGGGAAGCGGTTCTGAAACGCAGTGCACGTAGTCTCTGCTAATTAATGTTGTTGTTCTCGAAGAAGAAACACGTGGTTGGTATAGTGACGTCAGAGGCTCGCTGAGTGTCCCAGCCGTGACGTCATTTCACGACCGTCGGATACTGTTTACTGAAACTCAAACAGAGTAAACATTTGTACTAAAAAAGAAGAAAGAGTTAGACTGAGTCAAAACCAAGTACTGCATTTGGATGTTAAAGGCAGTGGACACTATTGGTAATTACTCAAAATAATTATTAGCGTAAAACCTCACTTGGCAATGAGTAATGGGGAGAGGTTGATGGTATAAAACATTGTGAGACATGGCTCCCTCTGAAGTGTCATAGTTTTCGAGAAAGAATTAATTTTCCACGAATTTGATTTCGAGACCTCAAGTTTAGAACTTGAGGTCTCGAAATCAACCATCCAAACGCACACAACTTCGTGTTGCAAGGGTTATTTTGCTTTCATTATTATCTCGCAACTTCGATGACCGATTGAGCTCAAATTTTCACAGGTTTGTTATTTTATGCATATGTTGAGATACACCAACGATGAAGGCTAGTCTTTGACAATTACCAAAAGTGTCCACTGCCTTTAAACGGTTCATACATCTAAGAAGGATTTTGGTGAACCATTGACCTCCTTATTCAGGTTATTGCCCGCACGCGAGTCTCCTCCTTCGATCGATACAAAGAGCATCCTTGTCAATAACTACTCTCCATCTTCTTATTTGACCTTCGGATCGCCCCGTAGCGTGCACGGAACACCTTCCCTTCCAACACGCCTCCAACACTAAAAGAATCAACGTGAACCCTTTCACGCCAATTTCTAGAAGGTGCCGAGTGTCCGAGCGTCGGTCTTGCCTGACCGAGCCGGAGCACTTTGCATTATTTGATAATGGGTGATGCTTCCGGAGCCTAGACCATCCCACTCAGATTTAGAGCAAATTGAAAACATTCCGGATACAATGGTAGTTTTGTTTTTAGTGAACTTGATTGGAAGTTTTTCATGTATACTTTCAGTCCTGTTTATTACGAGTTTAAAGGAACACGTTGCCTTGGATCGGACGAGTTGGTCTATAAAAAAGCGTTTGAAACCGTTTGTTATGAAATGTATATGGTTGGAAAGATGCTTTAAAAGTAGAATATAATGATCCACACAAGTATCACTCAAAATTGCACGGTTTTCATTTTACGTCGCGAATTAACACGGTCGGGCATTTATGGGAGTCAACTTTCTGACTCCCATAAATGGCCGACCGTGTTAGTCAACGAGGTAAAACGAAAACCACGCAATTTTGAGGCATATTTGTGTAGATCATTGTATTCTACTTTTACAACATCTTTCTAACCATATCAATTTTATAACAAATGGTTACAAACGCTTTTCAAAGACCAACTCGACCGATCCAAGGCAACGTGTTCCTTTAAGTGTGGACTCGCAGTATACTTTTGTAGTCATGTTTTCTCAAGTTTTCTGCATGAACAGTAATAATATGATATGATTGATCATCACGCGAAGAGAACCTACTGTTTTATACATCCAGCCTCGACGGCATGATGCAAGTCTGGCAGTATAAGCACTTTTATGATGTAATAGAGCAAGTGTGTCAAGCGGGTCCCCTTGGCATCCCCCCCCCCCCCCCGGCAGCCGATTTCTCGAAACGCTAGGATCAATCCTATCTTGAGTTAGAACGAGTAACTAGTCTTAACTTAGGATCAATCTTAAGGTTTAGACATTACAGTGCAAGGCTGGGACTCGTCCTAAAGTCAAGATTAATGATAAGTTGGAAAGAGTTCGGTGAAATTGACACGGCAGTGCGTCCGGGTGTCCTCGCGCGGGGGCATGCCCCCATAGTGCGTCTGGGTGTCCCCGGGGGCATGCCCTGACTCGTTTTCGTGTCGTTGGGGGACGAGTGAAAAGAACGTTGGGCCGGGTTGTAGCATAGACCTTATCGCAAATACCAATGCGCAAGCGCAGACTGTTGAATGAGGTGCATTGTGGGATATATATGGATCAAATTTGGATACCAGCAAGACCACAATGCACCTAATTCCAAGCTTTACGCGCGCGCCCCGGTATTTGCGAAAAGGTCTATTATCTAGTCTACCCTTCTATAGTGTTCTGGGTTCAGTGAAAACGATGTTGGTGTAACATGATAAAGGTCGTCTACGATATAATATTATGCTTTAATGCGTCAGCGGCCAGTCAGGGGACCGCGGGGGCAGGGGGGTATGGGACCGCGGGGGCAGGCAGGGGGGCATGACCCCAGTTTGTTCTTTCGTGTTGTAAGACTATTCTTGTTTTAGGGAGAAAAGTAAAGGTTTCATGAGAGGGGGGGTGCACGTTTGTAAACACGTGACACAAGTTTTTTTAAATTTATATTTATAAGTGTTTATTTTACATAATGAGGCCCCCGTTTTGTCTTCGCTCATGGTAATTATTGTGACTTCTAGGAACCATAGACAAAACCCACGCCGGTTGAAACTTGAAACTCGAAATCTTAATTAAATTGAGCAGACGTTTTATTTGCATTTGCTAGCCAAGGTAAGAAAAGGTGTTGGGCACATAGGCATTGAGCTTCATGGCAAATTTCGTATGTTTTAAAGGTATATAGGTCGTCTTTGTAAAGAATCAAAACATTTCTAAGAAGGCGGCCAAATTGTGTCCAGAGTGTCCGTTCAATGAAGAAATTGAGAGAAGGCGGCCAACATTTGTCCAGAGTGCAGTACCCATTCATGATGAAATTGAACGCTGGATCCATGAGACGCCATAGTCATTTGTTTTTCTTCTTCAATACCTGACAGTGCATTTTTTCCTATAGCCTTGTTTTCTCCTTTGGTCTAGTATCGTGTGTCCATGATACATGCATGAAGCTTACCGCGCCAGAAAGATTTAGTTTTCAAATGAATATTTCGGTTAACCGGAATCGTGATCCTGGTGTATTTACCCTCATCCCCAGGGGGCTTTACGGCTTAAATCGCGAATATCCCATACCTAAAACCATTTGTTGTCTCATCAACTATTCTGCTACGTGATCGGGGTCGATTTTATTTTAATCCACGGGGGATAGAGGTAACAAACATGCTCGAAATTGTACACCAAATGAGAGGGATTTGCGTGTGTGTAAATCTGGTATTCGTGTGGCACACTTATAAACTGAAATGTGATATCGGCTTGGTGGTATTCTTTACACACGGTCCTGCGAGTGCTTGGTGTCATAGACTTGTGGACAAGTCGTTTATGGTCCCACGCGGTGTGAGATGTCGAGTTGCAGCGATGCTCTCCGCGCGAACTACGGGTTGCGCGACTACTGCGCGCTGCCCGACTTCTACTCCGTTCACACATGAACGACTTGTCCACAAGTCTAATGGTGTCACCGAGAGATTTCTTTTCAGCGACGGTTTTGATAGAGGATTTATCAAGAGCTAAATATGGAACGGAAAGTAAGTCCGAAGTCACGGTTTTGACCGGTAAGGATTTGTCACATAAGATGATACCCTGTTTGTTTATCTATCGAGCAAGGAACTCTGTTTGTCCAGCTCATACTTGACCGAGAAGATTTAAGTTGTATGTGGGTGTCTGTGGACTGAGGTACTGGGTCATCAATGACCAGGAGCCCGGGGGTCAGCTTGCTCTCTAAATACAAAAGAGTGAAAAAGCACTCTTTGAAGAGCCATAATAATGAGGGACAACTCTTTTCCGAGTGGTCTTCCACTCTTTTTGGATTTGAAGTTTGCATCTTTTTGAGTGATTTTTCACTCTGTCCTTCTGGAGTGAAACCCCTTTAAGAGTGATTGCCACTTTTCTGTTTAAAGAGCCACCGTAGAGGGACAACTCGAAATGTAAAGAGTGGTGTTTTTCACGCTTTTACATTAAGAGAGTTATGTAGAAGGGATAGCACTTGTGTAAAGGTCCACCCATCTGGTAATGAAATCTGCTGAGAACAATCTGTTGGGTGTGGTCAGCAAAATGAGCCAGATTAGAAGTTAACCTGATGAAACCTATTGTACATCGTTTGGCATAGTCCCAGGACCCGGGTTAAATGCCATTGTTAGCAGTGGCGTGCTTGTAAGACTTGAGCAGTACATATCCCTTGAGCTAGATACCTGAAACTCTGGAAACTATACATGATGAATATTTTGTGAAGAGGGTATCCCAACACAAATGCTCACATACTTTAACACACTAGTTTCCTTTCTTCATGAGTATAGCCTCACCCCCTAAAATCCCCTGAAGAATGCCTGAAATGCCAAGCACGCAATGAAGAGATAAGTGGGGGTACACCATCAGTCATGGTGTACCTTTGATCACACATTCGCAAGAACCATTCCCTTTTCATTTGTTCTTGTATTCTATTTTATTTTTTAGTATATCCTTCCTTTGACATTCTCTTGCAAAAGTTCACAAAAGTTCATTGTGGGGGAAATTCTTCCCTTTGGTTGTCCCCTTGTGAACACACTTCGTGGCTATTGTTCTTGGGTCTCCATGATAAGGTATTAGAAATGTTACAAGCGTTTGTCTTTCCTTGTGGTCTATAGTCTCCCTTTTACTGCTTTGCTTTGGGGGACAGTCCACTCATCAGATCAGTAGGAAGGTCTACATTCCTAGCATTCTACCTATCAATGGGAAATCACCGAGGCAAGGCATCTACAGTGTAACTTTCACCACTCCATCACATCAAGCAATTACGGTTCCTCTTTTATGTCACACCACTAATGAGTGCCCAAGGACTTCATAAAGTGTTTCAATTATGGCATTGCCGGGCGCAAGGACCAAGTGTGACCATTATCACGCGTCATGAGCAATGATCAATACTACAGGTATCGAACTTGTTCCATAAAACGTAATTGTTTAATTAGTTCCAGTATTACAGTGTTGTTTAATCCCCTTTACCGTTATTAACAGCTGTATTAGTTCTCGAAGCTCTCACTTATTTTTGTAAAAATTATCACAAGTTTTCCATATGGCTACTATTGAATGTTGAAATGTGATCTTTAACTTTCTGTAAAAGCAAAGTATTTAGTGAAAGAATTGTTTTGTTGTGTTTCACAATGTATAAATAGTATGCCAATGTGAGAAATATTTGGAAGTATATGTGCATAAATAGTATGCCGGGGGAAAACATTTGGAAATGTCTATTCTATACATGAGTTTCACTATGACCTCGTTGTGCAAATAAAAGTAGGTTAAATCTAATGGACATTTCGTTGTGACCGCTATGGTCTCTAAAATGGGTGTTCTTTTAATTCAGTTAAAATATGTGAAAGACTTCAATATTTGGATACATAAGGAAACCACCATGACCGTATGCCGGAGCTACCATAGCACTTAAGCATCGAAAGATCAATCGCAGATACACTTTGGCACGGCTGGATTAATTTGGTATGTTTTGTTGTATTACTTTCTCCCTTTCCTTTACTTGATTACAGTTCTACGTGATATTGCAATTAAGCTTGTTGCTGACGTACACTGGTCAAGCAGTCCAAGGCTCTTCACTACGTGAGCCGTTTGTGCAGAACGCGTGATATATAGGAGGAGACCACCCTCAACTCAATAATTGATATGTGTGCGTTAGTTTCTGCAGTATCAACACCCCCCCCCCCCAAAAAAAAAAAAAAAAAAAGTCAGCTTAAAAAAGAAAGAAGGAAAAAGGGAAGTATTTTGTTTTAAGGGGAATATTTTTGTGAGTAAGACGTTCTCGGCTTCAGGTCCAAGAAGGGCGCTTCTTTGGCCCGTTGTTGAAGCACAGTTTTAGTGACAGGATGACGTCAATGCGTAAGGTCTTTTAGCGAGCTGTCCACGGACTAAAAATACATCCACTATTGATACACGCAGAACATAAATCATAATATGTTTGTTCGTAGATTATTATTATTACCACAGTTGTAAATTATTATTGCCAATCAGTCAAAGGCTCTGAAAATTGGCCTGCAATGAGTAATTACGACAAACATGTCAAGTACAATATTTATTGTTACAATTAAACAGTTCATTGCGGATGGTTGACGACTACCGGTCTCATTTTGTGTGTCCTCTTCAAGACTATAACTACAATAGAGAAGTCATAATGAGCCTCTGTTTATTGAGAATGAACTGTTTGTTTATGAGAAGAGGATATATATATCTCTTGTTCTTCATTGCGCCTGGTTGTCGTTCCAGCGTGGATACCGTAAATCGACAGATGAGGACAAAATATTTCATGCCTCATTTTTTGTTGAGGAAAATTTTGTATGGTTGGCTCATAATTATTTTACGGACTCTACCGGAGATTGAGAAGTAATTTAACAACCCTCACATACCAGCAAGAGATGAAAGACTGCATTTATAAACCGACCCGTTTTTTTTAAGTGAAGTTTAAGAAAGAACATAAATATGTTACGTGTTGTTATGTGATTCTCAGTTGCGTCACCACTCAATATTTGACCGGTCTTCATTAAGGTCTTGCTCAGGTAACAAGATTCCAAATCGTCATCACTCGATCGCCTTGAAGTTCAGTAATCTAATTTGATCTGAAGATATTAACAAATCCATGATAGACCGCGAGGCATGTGGCCTCGTGATTAATGTTTTGTCGCACTACAGTTGGTATTAGGAGTTCCGTATGCTTTGCCATCAAACTTGTTGCAATGATGATGTTGTGTTTCGTAGTCATTACAAGGGTGAAGATCTTGGGCAAAACCCACAATTTCATCTATAACAAACCCATGGACCACAAAGACGTGTGGGCTGTTGATTAAGTTGTTGTCGCATTGTATTTGGTAGTTATTTGTAAGGATATTTGAAAGTGCCATTGCAACACTGGTTGAAATTGTGACATTTGGGAAATTGGATGTTACGTTTCTTTTCTTAACGAGAGTGTGTCGTGCCAAAACCCAATTATACTATGACACAACTTGCTTTTGTACAGATCCATCTTAATTCTTTTAGTTCGTTTCATTTTCCTCATTTCATTAAAATGTGTTGGGAGATGGTTGACATAAATAGGGCAGTCTTCCTAATGTATGTAAAACTCAACGGGCATGTCAAGTAAGTGACTTTGTGTTTTCGGTTTTATCACATCAGTGTCTAAAGTTTCTTAATAGATATCAGTTTATAGCTGAAATTGTAAATCTGCCTGGGTCTGCCTTGGGTCTCCAGGAAGATTAGTTTACGTGTCACCTGATCGCTTGATAAATTACAAAACCTTTCAGAGCATGATATTAAAATTGGGAAGAGCGAACCGTCCGCTTATTCCCTCTCTAATTTCTGGCTGGAATGGGCTTTACAAGTCCGGCAATAATGTTACAGTGTAGTATGTGTGGAGCAGAAAACTGAGTAATGTCGGGGGTGCATGGTGTTGCTCATGCGGCGGCGACCTTCGGAGTGGCCTTCTGATGAGCGGATCTCCTGGGGTGGAGCTCGGAATGGCTCTTATCGATGATTTTGCGATTTCATGCCTTTTCCCAGCTCTTTTTGCTTGGCATTTTAATATATGATGTAGGTTTGAAAATGTGGCCATTACCAGCACTTGCATTTTTGCAAAAATTTGCCCAAATTGGACTTAGCATGTTTGGGGTAACAGTTGTTTTGGTGTGAACACGTCCCCTTGTTGACAGTTTCGCAGTTTTGGTTACGAGCCATCCCTACATACCGATGCGAAACTCCGATCCTGATAAAATCCCGATCCCAATGAAATCCTGACCCCGATGAAATCCCGACCCTAATAAAATCCCAATCCCAGTGAGATCCCAATCCCACTACCTCCCGATCCCGGTGAAATCCCAATCCAAGATATTTCTCTCCTGACAATAACCCATAACCATGACGCATGTTTTGGTCACCAAGTATTTGTTTGAGCAAGAACTCACTATGCAACGTGAGAAACAAGTCATTAGAAACACCCGCTGATTGAAACTACTAGCCCGATGTATAATGGTTCATGACAGCCATAATGCGACTTCGCGTTACAAATGCATCACTTTAAAGGAACACGTTGCCTTGGATCGGACGAGTTGGTCTATAAAAAGCGTTTGTAACCGTTTGTTATAAAATTCATATGGATAGAAAGATCTTTTAAAAATAGAATACAATGATCCACACAAATTTGCCTCGAAATTGCGTGGTTTTCCTTTTACTTTGCGAACTAACACGGTCGGCTATTAATGGGAGTCAAATTTGACTCCCATAAATGGCCGACCGTGTTGGTCGGCGAGGTAAAAGGAAAACCGTGCAATTTCGAGACATGTTTGTGTGGATCATTGTATTCTACTTTTACAACATCTTTCTAATCATATGCATTTTATACCAAACGGTTACAAACGCTTTTCAAAGACCAACTCGTCCGATCAAGGCAACGTGTTCCTTTAACATTGCACTTTATATGAAAACTGTTGAGGCAATTTTTGAGGTATGTATAGAGACATCAGAAGCCTTAATTTCCCGATTGGATTACTTTTGGTTCATACATGAATCGAACTTTCAAATTTATATGCAATTACCTATTGTTGGAATAAATTAACTGGGTGTGTATTCCATGAAAACTGACATTAAATTTAATGCAAATTCAATATTAGAATTAACATAAGAATAACTTTACTCGGAAAACAAACCGATGGGGTGTTTGAATAAATTGTTGCTAAAAATGTAGCAAATTATTAAAGCCAGATGACACACTATTGGTAATTGTCAAAGACTAGTCTTCACAGGTGGTGTATCTAAACATATGCATAAAATAACAAACCTGTAAACATTTGAAGTTGCGAGATACTAATGAAAGAAAAAACACCCTTGTCACACGAAGTTGTGTGCTTTCTGATGCTTGATTTCGAGACCTCAAATTCTAAACTTGAGGTCTCGAAATCAAATTCGTGGAAAATTACTTCTTTCTCGAAAACTACGTCACTTCTGAGGGAGCCGTTTCTCACATCGTTTTATACTATCAACCTCTCCCCATTACTCATTACCAAGTGAGGTTTTATGATGATAATTATTTTGAGTAATTACCAACAGATACTCTCATAGTTCAAATACAGTTTTGTGATGCATTCATTTTTAACCTAAAGAGGGAGGAAATTACAATTTCTAATGTTACATTGAAATGGTGCAAGCCTAAAATTTCATTTTATTTTTTAATACTCTTTCAGAGCGAAATTTCAAACAAGAAGGCTGTAGATATCAACAAACAGTCTGTGCATTCCACTGAGGATGTTGTACGCCAATGAAAAGGTAAACTTTTTGGTTAAATACCATAAAAATTCAGAAATAAAGATACCATGGTTAAACCTTTGTGTAGTTATCTACCGTAGTGGTATGTATTTATTTATTCGTCTATTTAGTGCTGTTTTCCTGTTTTGTTCTGTAATCTTGTAACGGGCACATCCGCCACAAGCCTTGGCTTTTAGGATGATGCCTCCATGTGATGTGAATGTTGAAATAAATGTTTTATTGATTGATTGATAACAATTCAGAAATAAATTAAAATGGTCTGACCCATTTATTTGATTTGATTTGATTTATTAGGTTTTCAGGATATTGACAATAGAAGGATATCAAATACAATGTCATTGTACACTTTTAAAATAAATTAAGAGACATGCATTTTTTTGCCCAGTACCAAATGAGGTACATGTATAACACAGTCCATTACAAACCCAATTTTGACCAGATTAACCAACAAGAGATAAAACGATCCGACACTGAGACGACAAAAGCAAATCAACTCATGTTCAAAAATCCTCATATAATAAATCAAAACTAATCACACAATATAAAATGCAAAGGTAGGCATTAGGCAACATCCTAGCTTTTGTTTTCACAATTGTTGATTAAACAAAATGATTGCATTGAATGGTAATTTATAACCCTAATTACTCCTAACCCGGAGTATAGCCAAGACGAGTTTTAGGCCAACTGACAATATCATAAACTCATAGCAATAAATTAGTGACATATACAGGCTTACAAGTGCTCCATTCAATGTATGTAAATTTTAACCTTAAAAGAACTGATGGCAATTAGCTGTTTTTACTGAGAGGCTATTTTTTGTTTATGAGTTACCACTTTTGACCAAATAAACAAACAGGTTAATGATATTCTGTTGCCACAAAATTAAAGGCACTAGACACTATTGGTAATTACTCAAAATAATTGTTAGCAAAACCTACTTGGTAACGAGCAATGGAGAGTTGTTGATAGTACAAAACAATATTTATCCCGCTGAAGTAACAAAGTTTTTGAGAAAGAAGAAAATTTCTCACTTAAATATTATTTAACAACTTCAGGCTTAAATTAGGCTTTTATTATGTTTTGTTTTGGGGGTTTTTCATTGTTCTCCTGCAACTTCGATGACCAATTGAGTCCAAATTTTCACAGATTTATTATTGTATGTATAATGTTGGTATACACCAAGTGCTAATTACTAGTCTTTGAGAACTACCAAAGGTGTCCAGTGCCTTTAAAAGATTAATGCACCATTCTGGCTAATTATGCATCAAATGTTTCAGAACCTGGGGAGGTTCAAGGACTCGAGGGTTCAGTTATTAATGTTATTTGTGTGTGCATTCATCCATAACGATTTCATCTTTTGAGACACATGTACATCCACAACCAGGTGGCAACTATAATTTGTTACATTAGGTGCGTTCGTTTAGCTTCCCTGGGTCGACCCCGGTGTGTGGCGGTTTTTTCTTCCCAAGACGAACGTGGGTAATTATCTGCACACGTTCGTCCTGGAAAGAAAAAACGTCATACACCAGGGTCGACCCAGGGAAGCTAAACGAACACACCCAATGATACCATACTCTCCAAATAAAACAATTTATAAAAGTTCCTGGAAAAAAACAACCTGGGAAAATTTGTATATATTATAAAATGTACAAAATTTGATATAGGACTGTATCACTCATACAAAGTATTGAAATATCAAACCTGTAAAAGATAACATGTGGAATTTGTTTTAAAGTGCATAGTGTTGAGAAAACCCCAAAACAGCATTTGTAACAAATCAATTTGTTCAGATGTTTGTATATTACAAGTCCATATCTGAATCAAGGCACTTTGGCTAGTCTATGTTCGTTGACACAAAGGTCAAAGTTCGAGACATCAAGAGTCTGGTGGATAGAGTTTGACGAGATGACTGAGTTTCGATGGGTAGCTGGTGACTGGACAGCAGTGGTGACCTTTAAGTCAACTGTAGATACATGGGTAGCAGAAAACATATCTGCAATTGAAAACAAAATCATGATGATCAACCGTTTTGTCCAAACTTTGCAAGGTGTCGAGTCCAAGATTTATACCAAAAATCATGTCAGCATTACCCAATTAATATCACAATAAACAGCTAAAAAAAGGAAACTAATAGAGCAATTTAATATTAATATTTTAGTTGTTTCCATCATTTATTATTTTATAGGTTTTACCTGACTGCAAGCACAGGACCTAAGGGGAGAAGCTGAAAATCCCATGGAGGAAATTTCTAACCAGTTGCCAGATATTCAGTTGTAATCACCCCATAAAGGTAGCAACTTCATCAGTTCCTCATCATTTCAGGGTAAGATCAGGGGCATCTTTCTACTCGCGCAACGTTTATTGCTAAGATTGTGCTCCATTAACACAATCAATCTCACCCAAATGGACTTGCACAGTTGCGCAAAGTTATGTGAAATCGACTGTCTGATCAGTTAACTTTTAAAAGCACTGCAGCTAGATCCCAATTGCATGATATTACTATAGCATCCTGCTCTTATGGCACCCTGTAAGTGCAGAATTCCATGGTGGGCAGCATCATGAAATTAGTCTGAGACAGTTAGGAGTCTCTTAGACTGTATATACTAAGCGCCTTGAGTACTTTGTTACTAGATATGTGTGCTGTATGAGACTTTGATATTATTAGACTCACCCTGATGTTGATAATGCAGTATCGTTCGTTCTGTGCTTGTGACACAGAGGACATAAAGATACATCTTCAGGAACTGCGCTCTTCTCTTTTTGCTCAACCTTTGATCAAACAGAAAAGAAAAAGACAGATTGATGCCTTTCCAACATAAACCTCTTATTCCCCTTGCCAATATTTCGTTTCCAGTTTAAATTTCCTTAAAATTTGGGATGTAAATACAATTTTGAAATGGATAAAGAGGGGTTCTAAGGTCACTTTTATAACGAACTAATTTTTCAATAGAAAGTGGAATGTTGGCAAATACAACATTGAAAGGGTATCAAATACAATGGCTCCTTATTATGGGTGTGCTCGTTTAGCTTCCCTGGGTTGACCCCAATGTGTGGCGGTTTTTTCCCCCAGGACAACCGTGGGTAATTATCTGCACACGTTCGTCCTTGAAAAAGAAAACGCCACACACCGGGCTCGACCCAGGGAAGCTAAACGAATGCACCCTATGTGAGTTACAAGACACTTGTAAGATTTTGTCTAACTTCACAAGGACTCACTGTAGCCCTAGTAGAACCCAAGACTGCTTGGAGGAGTCCAACCTTGGCTACATCTATTGGAACACGAGTGCATCACAAAGCTAAACTTGACCACTTGACAGAGCTGATATGGTACAAATAATTTATGTTACCATTCAGGGAAAGTTACTGTGACATCAACTGATACAACCAACAAGTGAAAGGGGTGGATTAATTCCATTTTATGAGGACAAGCAATCAAAACAGCAATCCATTACTGAGAAATCCACATTGATTTAATTGAGCATCTCATTTAACCGTTATAAATGATTGCAATTAGACTGGGAACCCATGTCGTCAGTGTTTACTCTCTAGTCTAGTTACTGTATGCACAAGTCATTAGGGGGAATAAACTGACTCCATAGCTAGGTATGTCTAGAGTGTTAATCTATAAACTTCCTCCTATAGTTAATTAGAAGTTCCGCATCGTCAAGTGCTTGTTCTAGTTCTCTTTCCTTTTTCTTGAGAAGATGAATCTGTTGACGTCTTTAAACTCATGATTTATGTTTGAATATAAGGGCGCTAGAATCTGTGATACTCCAGTGCCTGGAACTACATGGAGGCAATTATATGTTCCCCTGGTTTTGATTTTGGTGCCCCTTCAGAAATGTTTTCATTTTAAGGTATTACAAGTGAAAATGGCCTTGCCCCGTCAAAGATGAAATTCCACTTAAAGGAACACGCTGTCTTGGATCGGTCGAGTTGGTCTATGAAAAGCGTTTGTAACCGTTTGTTACAAATTTGCCTCGAAATCACGTGGTTTTCCTTTTACTTTGCAAACTAACACGGTCGGCCATTTATGGGAGTCAAAAATTTGACTCCCATAGATGGCCGACCCAGTCGAGGTAAAAGGAAAACCACGCAATTTCGAGTGATACCTTTTTATTTTATAACAAACAGTTACAAACGCTTTACAAAGACCAAATCGACCGATCCAAGGCAGCGTGTTCCTTTAAAACTCATACACACATTTACTTTACCTTAGGTGGTTTAGGTATTGGTAATGCAGTAACAGCCAGTCTACTCTGATTGTCTTGACTCATGTACCACCATTCTAAGAACTGTAGGAAGAAGATGCTGACTGAGAGACCCTGTGAGATGGAGATTGCAGCAATGCCGATGCCTCGCTTGCGATAATGCCACAAACCTGACGACAGACTATAGAGAGATGGGAGAAAGGTACAGAGACACTTTAATAGATGTTAACTATGTGGGGGTGTAGTGGCCGAGCGGATAAGAGCATCGGACTCAAGTTCTGGTGGTTCATCGGGATGTGGGTTCGAATCCCGGTCGTGACACTTGTGTCTTTGAGCAAGACACTTAGCCATTGCTTCTCTCCACCAAGGGGTAAAATGGGTACCTGTAAGGGCAGAGATGGTTTATTTGAATGATTAGCTTGGAGCGCGGTAACTCGCAGCACCGGCTGTACACTCCCCAGGGGGCTGAGATGGTTTTAGGAACGATTAAATGGCCCAGTGACAAGGGGTAACAATGTTGGAAGCGCTTTGAGAAGCTCTTAGAACTGTGATAAAGTACGTATCAATATCAATTATTATCATTATTTAATAAATAAGCATCAGGGATAGAGAATATTATTTAATTTTAAACATACACCGATTGTTGTAAAGCACTGTACTTTCCAGAGTCCTGTGAAGAAAAAAACGACAGGCATCAGGTGGGATTCAAACCCACTGACTTCTGAGACATTGTTAGTGGAACCATGATCTCTACTTGTGTCTTTTCAGATTGCTCTATGTGATCTATGTGAACGGCCAACCTGTGATAGCTGGTAGGAAAACTTCTTCGTTGTTCTGAAACAGTTTTAAAATATCTTTACTGTGTCGTTTGTTAGCTTATTGTGTTTGTCATTATAATAAATACATGCATACAACTTGCCTCCTTCATTGCTACAAAGGCTTGTAATTAGTTAGTCTTTAAGTACTACTTCAACCTTCCTTGGTAAATACAATGCAATATATAACTTATAATTAATCAAATATTTTCATAGATTGCGAAACGTTTCCACGGTATTCTAACTGACAGCGTGCTCCTTAAGGGTAGAGCAAACACCCCACTGCTGCTTGGCAACGCACTCCCCAGTATCATGGTGGCAGGGTCTGTGAGGTTACCGTTCCAACTGATTTAACCTTGTTAGTATAGTCAAGTAAATTTATATATTGTGGTGTATGCATGGCCCCAATGGAAGTAATTTGAAGTGTCTGGGCATACCCTTGTTGCTTCCCAGGGTTCACTAACAGTGTATTGGGGACTGTCCAAAATTGTCAACATTTTCCAGGTTGCTGACGATGACTAGAGCAAACTAGTCCGTTAAGACCAACCCAAGAACTGACTCCGTGGTAGTACAGTTAATTACAGTAGTCCCAACCTATTTCTTTACCATCCGCCTAGGTAATAGTTAATAAGCAGGACAGTTCTTTTCAAAACTGAGAAGTCTCCCGAACACCCAAACAATCTACTCCGCTGTAGTAGAATTAAGCAAGACAGTTCTCCAAGAACAAACTCTACCTGGCAAGTAGATGGTGTTACCACAAACCAAATACATATTTTCTAGGTTGAAAAGAGAGTTCTACTTTGGTCTCTCCTCATACTCTCTGTATGATTGTAAGTGTTTTAAGCTTTGGACGGCCCCATAAGTACATGAGCCTGGACTTAGGATGCCTCAAACTACAAGCCCTGTGGTTTTGTTGTGGTGTCCTTTGCAAAAGTTCAATACAAATTCACATTTTCCTCATAGAATTGCCGCTACCAGAGGAAAACCACCATGCCCCTTCAAGAGTGAAGTTCAAGGTCTGAGGACATACCTGGAACTTGGTCTTTGAGAGAGCAAGGCCATTTTCATTTTGCAGAGGGCACTTCCATTGGAAAACGTAAAGGTTAAAGGTTAATGGGAACTTTTGAAGGGGCTCCAAGGCCAATACCAGGGTAATAAAGGTCATGACCTCAGTGCCCATCATTTAAATCCAGGTTTGCAGGGAATGTTAGGATAGCTCCCTCGCTGAAAGCTCGGAACTTAGGGGTTATTTTTGATTCATCAATGACACTTCAGCCACACATCAACAACATTGTTCGTTTATCATCATATCACATCAGGAATATAGGTAAGATTCGCAAGTACTTGGACAAAAGTGCCACTGAAAAGGTCATTCACGCATTTGTTACTTCTCGTCTTGACAACGGCAATGCTCTTCTCTACAGTCTTCCTAACAACCAGATTTCCAGACTTCAACGGCTCCAAAATACTGCTGCCCGCATTGTGACACTGTCTAGAAAATCGTGTTCTATCACCCCCATTCTGAAACAACTACACTGGCTCCCTATCTCTCAACGAATCATCTTCAAGCTGATGCTCATTGTCCACAAAGCTCTTAATGGCAAGGCTCCCCACTATATTTCTGAACTGCTTCAAGTTTACACTCCATCAAGGAATCTTCGATCAAGTTCTATGCTTCTCCTCATTGAACCCAAGTCTCGACACTCATGGGGTGACAGGTCTTTTTCTTCAGCCGCGCCACGCATCTGGAACTCTCTACCACTTAATCTTCGATCTTGTCTTTGTACTGCAAAATTCAAGTCTCTTCTCAAAACTTATCTTATGTCACAGGTTTTCAATGACTAATTTTGTTGTGTCTGTTTTTTCTTTGTGTTGTGTATTGTTTTTGTTTTGTTTTTGGTTTTACTGCGCCTTGAACACCCAGCAGGGTGGATATGTGCGCATTACAAGTCTTATTATTATTATTATTATTATTATTATTATTAGGAAATAGAAGTTTCATGTGAGTGTAATGCAAGTAATTTGAAACTCAAGTGAACTTGTTGGAACCTTGTTTAAAACTTGTGAAGGAAGCCTTAGCAATTCATAAGCTGTATGGTAATGAAGTAATTCAATAAAGCCGTCAACAAAAACAATGTTACCTTTACAGTGACAATTTTAAGACTTTGTAACAATAATAGAAAAGTCACCTTTATCAAATGCTTCATGGCCGGTCGAAGTGTACTCATCAAACTTTCTTGAGCAAGAACTTCAAAAAATGAAGGTCTGTTTGAGACTGTCGTTGATGTCAAGTGAGCACCAAATTCCGCCATCTTGTCTGTGTTTTATAACTGAGTTAATAAAAAAGAAAGAGTTCAATCAGAAATAAATAATTAGTTAGTTAGTCTTGACTTATTATGATTAAAGTTCCGGTCCAGGGAAAAAGGAATCCCGTTGCCTCTTCCATTTTTCTAGTGAAGGACCAGTTGTTCAAAATCTTACCAAAGTTTGAACCATATTTTAGCATCAATGGGGGGGGGGGGGGGATTGAAGAAAACTGGATGGGGATGTGGAGCGTCCAGGTTGCTAAAAGCAGTACGCTTTACAGTCAGCTTCGCAACAATGGTAAAAAATTGTTGCAATTTAATCTACAATAAAACTGACTGAGTAAGAAAGGGTGCTACAACCAGATTTGCCGGTTTACATAGCATTTATTATTAAATCTCAGCCGGTTCTAGCAGTATATCCACTAACTTATTTATTTAATTCAAGTTTAAACAAATAAATTGTCAAATTGTCCATCATGATTTATGAACAAGTAGAAGTACTAAGTTCTAGGCCTACCTACCAGCATTAAATTAAATGGCATTATCATTATGATTAGCCGTACGTACTTGTCGTACTTGTTTGTTTGTTTGTTTGTTTGTTTATTAGACAATCTCCACAGAATTCTATAAAATACAACAATTGGACAAAAACAGATAAAAAATACAAGGGAAAAGACATTTGAATCTGAGGAATTGTCGAGGATAACACAAAAAAGCTAAAATAAGCTTATTTCCATTGTGGTCCTCTATACAAAATAAAAATGCAGAAACACTGAATCACAGAATCACAGACAGAATTGCAGATAGTCCAGAGCACATTCTAGCCTATAGTAGAGCACTTCCTACCACTACATTCCTGTTCAGAAAGTTGGTGTAGCTAGTTGTACACACAAGAACTTGAGAAGTGCATGCACTCGGCAGCTGGCTGCAGCAGCCGGCCCACCCAAAATTCACACTTGATTGTAATTTTACAAACCCACAATCGCCCCATCTCCCCTTACCTTTTTCAGTGAAGGAATCAATTCCAAAACGAGTGCCAGCTACCACAGACCATGCATAGATATGTTCTTTGTGTCTTATTTCTTGTTTTATATCTCTAATTTGCAGTTAAATATGATAACTTTACCTGCGAATGAATGTGCTTTCTAGCAGACGACGATGTTGATGTAATAAGAAATAATTCCACTGGTAACCGCAGTCATTATATAGAAAGACTACGGGAATACGTACGGAGAGGTACCAGTTAAAAATCTGCTTCTTCGCGCAATGCATGCTGGGATATGCTGACAGGGCAGCGCCATCTTTCTCTAGCCCGTCGGACTTCCGATTAGTCTGCTAAAAAAATCACACGAAATCGGTGTTTTTACAAATTTTATTGTAAGTATGTATGCAATAATTGATACTCTGATAGTTGTTTTATATGACAAACTTCGTTTGAGTGTTATTCTTGTTTTTCGTAGATTGAAATACGCGTTTTAATGCAAGGGTTTGCCGGTTCTGACTTCCGTAAACAGCCAACATAATTTCAGTGTACCCACCCACTTTTGATTATTTTTTAAATATTATTTTTTGCACACACCCGCTTCCAAACCAAATGAAATGAATAAAAAACACGGTTCCCATTGGAATATCGTTGAATAAACCATTTATTGAACATGATCTGGCTTTAACTTAAAACCGATTTCAAGGTTAGTTATTTTTGTACGTGCACTCGTACTCGACTCGCTCGGGTATTATGGTCGGTATGTTACGCGTACGAGACAGTAAACAATACAAACAACTGCGTAGGTTGGTCAAGTCGACCTACATGTAGCTTACGGTGGAATATCACATTCTCGCGGTATTTAGCGCAATAGCTAGCAGTTAGCACTTTTCTTTAATAAAATGAAACATGTCCACCGAACTGTGATGATTGTTTTTGTTTATTTTGGGAAGATTTCTGTATCCTGATACCACTTTTTTTCGCTAATCTTTTAATTTTAAACATCTAAATGAATGATCTATCTCACCGGAGTGTGGGTTCGAATCCCGGTCGTGACACTTGTGTCCTCGAGCAAGATACTTTACTATAATTGCTTCTCTTCACCCAGGGGTATAAATGGGTACCTGCGAGGGTAGAGGTTGATATTGTGAATGAAAAGCTTTCGGAGCGCCACGGCAGCTCGGGGCTGTATACTCTCTAATGGGAGCTGAGAAAGATTAAAGGAATGCTTATTGGCCCAATGACCAGGGGACTAATGTAAAGCGCATTGATACGGTTTATTGTGAAATGCACTATATAAGAATTTGTTATTATTATTATTATATTTCATTACGATAAAGATAGAAATAGAATAGATACTCATGATTTATGATGACCCTTACATTGTATTTCTCAACAAAATAATAACAAAGTTGTGGCAGGATACAGAAATCTTTCTGCTGATTTTGTTTGTTGAAACTGGATTTGAAATTGGAATTGAACAATTACTTTCAAGTTTCAGTCACATTTTGACAATAAAATGCATCATAGTCTGATTATTTCGTTCATACAAAGTCCCTAGTCTTTATGTTTGTAAGTCTAATAATGAGCGTTCGTTAGCCGTGAACTCTGCCCTGGTGCTATTAGTATTGGATTGTACGTGTAGTGATCATGCATGGAGGCGAGTCTCCTAGTCGATGTTGTCATATAGTACTGAGGATTTTTTTTCAATGGCCAGCTTATTTTCCCCTTATTCAATTTTGTTTAATTCTCATTATGACAGCTTCTTCCCGGATTTAATTACAAAAGTTCATCATGACGGATTCCAAGTATTTCACAACGACCAAGAAGGGTGAGATCTATGAGTTAAAGGCAGACCTGAACAGCGACAAGAAGGAAAAGAAGAAAGAAGCTGTGAAGAAAGTTATCGCTAGTATGACGGTCGGCAAGGATGTTAGGTGAGAAGAAAAAACACTTCAAAAAGATCCCAGTTTTTGTTGTTAATTAAACACAAAACATTGTTATTTGAAACATTTTTTTGAGAAACTGTTTTTGTAAGACTATAGTACCTCTGGCCAAAGTCTCAGAAAAGTTTCTGTATGGCGCCACCACTTTTTCATTTGAAATTAAATAATATAGTATCTAAATTACCTCAATGAGATATCCCTTTTAGTAAAAATGAGTGAAAAAGTGGTGGCGCCATACGGAAAGTTATCCAAAGTCTCTTGTGTTTGAAATAGTTACTTAAGGCAAGTCGTGGCTGAGCGGTCCAGTGCACTGACCTCGACCTCTGGTGTTTCTGACTAGCAGAGTGTGGGTTCGAGTCCTGGTCTTTACATTCCTCACAGTGGTGTCCTTAAGCAAGATACTAAAACAATTATTGCTTTGTCCTTTGGATAGGACGTAAAGCTGAAGGTCCCGTTTGTATATAATGTAAAATAATCCAGTACACTTATTGTTAAGAGGAAGGGTTTGCCTTGGTGTTTTCTGGTATTTTTGGCTACAGATTGCGCCACAGCCCTCGTAAACTGTTACTTGGTGCTTTGTAAGGAAATGGGTCTTATATCAATATTATTTTTTGCACACACCCGCTTCCAAACCAAATGAAATGAATAAAAAACACGGTTCCCATTGGAATATCGTTGAATAAACCATTTATTGAACATGATCTGGCTTTAACTTAAAACCGATTTCAAGGTTAGTTATTTTTGTACGTGCACTCGTACTCGACTCGCTCGGGTATTATGGTCGGTATGTTACGCGTACGAGACAGTAAACAATACAAACAACTGCGTAGGTTGGTCAAGTCGACCTACATGTAGCTTACGGTGGAATATCACATTCTCGCGGTATTTAGCGCAATAGCTAGCAGTTAGCACTTTTCTTTAATAAAATGAAACATGTCCACCGAACTGTGATGATTGTTTTTGTTTATTTTGGGAAGATTTCTGTATCCTGATACCACTTTTTTTCGCTAATCTTTTAATTTTAAACATCTAAATGAATGATCTATCTCACCGGAGTGTGGGTTCGAATCCCGGTCGTGACACTTGTGTCCTCGAGCAAGATACTTTACTATAATTGCTTCTCTTCACCCAGGGGTATAAATGGGTACCTGCGAGGGTAGAGGTTGATATTGTGAATGAAAAGCTTTCGGAGCGCCACGGCAGCTCGGGGCTGTATACTCTCTAATGGGAGCTGAGAAAGATTAAAGGAATGCTTATTGGCCCAATGACCAGGGGACTAATGTAAAGCGCATTGATACGGTTTATTGTGAAATGCACTATATAAGAATTTGTTATTATTATTATTATATTTTATTACGATAAAGATAGAAATAGAATAGATACTCATGATTTATGATGACCCTTACATTGTATTTCTCAACAAAATAATAACAAAGTTGTGGCAGGATACAGAAATCTTTCTGCTGATTTTGTTTGTTGAAACTGGATTTGAAATTGGAATTGAACAATTACTTTCAAGTTTCAGTCACATTTTGACAATAAAATGCATCATAGTCTGATTATTTCGTTCATACAAAGTCCCTAGTCTTTATGTTTGTAAGTCTAATAATGAGCGTTCGTTAGCCGTGAACTCTGCCCTGGTGCTATTAGTATTGGATTGTACGTGTAGTGATCATGCATGGAGGCGAGTCTCCTAGTCGATGTTGTCATATAGTACTGAGGATTTTTTTTCAATGGCCAGCTTATTTTCCCCTTATTCAATTTTGTTTAATTCTCATTATGACAGCTTCTTCCCGGATTTAATTACAAAAGTTCATCATGACGGATTCCAAGTATTTCACAACGACCAAGAAGGGTGAGATCTATGAGTTAAAGGCAGACCTGAACAGCGACAAGAAGGAAAAGAAGAAAGAAGCTGTGAAGAAAGTTATCGCTAGTATGACGGTCGGCAAGGATGTTAGGTGAGAAGAAAAAACACTTCAAAAAGATCCCAGTTTTTGTTGTTAATTAAACACAAAACATTGTTATTTGAAACATTTTTTTGAGAAACTGTTTTTGTAAGACTATAGTACCTCTGGCCAAAGTCTCAGAAAAGTTTCTGTATGGCGCCACCACTTTTTCATTTGAAATTAAATAATATAGTATCTAAATTACCTCAATGAGATATCCCTTTTAGTAAAAATGAGTGAAAAAGTGGTGGCGCCATACGGAAAGTTATCCAAAGTCTCTTGTGTTTGAAATAGTTACTTAAGGCAAGTCGTGGCTGAGCGGTCCAGTGCACTGACCTCGACCTCTGGTGTTTCTGACTAGCAGAGTGTGGGTTCGAGTCCTGGTCTTTACATTCCTCACAGTGGTGTCCTTAAGCAAGATACTAAAACAATTATTGCTTTGTCCTTTGGATAGGACGTAAAGCTGAAGGTCCCGTTTGTATATAATGTAAAATAATCCAGTACACTTATTGTTAAGAGGAAGGGTTTGCCTTGGTGTTTTCTGGTATTTTTGGCTACAGATTGCGCCACAGCCCTCGTAAACTGTTACTTGGTGCTTTGTAAGGAAATGGGTCTTATATCTTGAGCATACGCCTCTCTTAATATTTATGCATGGAGTACATGACAACTCTAACCCAAAACGAGGCCATAGGCGCAGCCACTGCAAGTGGTGGCGGACGTGCGCCTATGGTCTCATTTTGGGTAAGAACTATGACGCCATGCATAAATATTAAGAGAGGCGTATAGCTGTGCATACCTTGGAGACCAAGTAATTAGTGCTTTCAGGCGCCTTTGGTTGTGATAAAGAATTATGTAAGAACTGCATACTATTTTTATGATACATTTGTATTATTTCAGCTCCCTCTTTCCTGATGTGGTGAACTGCATGCAAACTGACAACCTGGAGTTGAAGAAACTTGTGTATCTCTACTTGATGAACTACGCCAAGAGCCAGCCTGACATGGCTATTATGGCAGTCAATACATTCGTCAAGGTAAGAATAATGAAATAGCAGAAAAACTTCAGCATCCCTCCTACTGTCCAAGGTGTCAAGGTTTTCAATAATAGATTATTTAGAGTCTGTAGAACTTTAAAATGTATTTTAAAAGGTATTTTTGTCAGGCATTTTTCATTTTCATACAATTTGTTGGGCTAAAACTACAAAACGGTGTTAAATGTGAAATATAGGGATTTAAAGGCTAACAGAGCAGTCAAGTGGAAATAGATAATAAGCAACAAAAAGGGGAAGGGGCTAGTTTGACCTGAAGGAGGTAGAGAACACAAATAGAATGTTTAGCAGGAAATCATCGACATCCCTCCTCCTGTCTGAGCATCTAAGGTTTTGAATAATAGACGATGTAGAGTCAGTAGATCTTTTATAAGGTAATATTCTGTATATTTAGGTAGCTTCATCTCCACACAAAATCATTTAGATCTACAGAAATTTAGGTTTTGCGAAATGTGAAATATATGGATAAAAAGACTAACAGAAGCTCAACTGTTATTTCTCTTTGTCCCTTTGATTAGGTCTATTTGTGTAAGTCTCACTCTTTTTGGTTAAGTGCTGGTTGATTGTTTGTTGTATTGATTGTTTGTAATACTTGCTCATTATCTATTGTGTGTTTTAACTGTTTAACCTTTAGCTCTTTTTAAGGAAATTTTTATGCTGTACATGTTCTAGTGCAGTTCAACCATATCGGTTGTCATTCTGTTCATTTCTTTGTAATGTTTTTATGAAACAAACCAATAAATATAATATAATATATATAATATATAGGACTGCGAGGACACCAACCCACTGATTCGTGCTCTAGCAGTGTGCACCATGGGCTGCATCTGAGTGGATAAGATCACAGCATACCTGTGTGACCCGCTGCGTAAATGCCTGAAGGATGAAGACCCCTATGTGCAGAAAACTGCCGCAGTATGTGTAGCTAAGCTGTATGATATCAACCCACAGCTTGTTGAGGATCAGGGATTTATTGATCAACTGAGGGACCTTTTGACTGCATCAAACCCAATGGTGAGTAGTCACACCTCTTATCGAAAATTATTCCACTCATGTATAATAACAATTATTTCAATTAATTTCAATTCACTTTATTATCCCTGATTATCATTTCGGCCTTCACATCAACTTCACAAAAGTTATGATAATACTAACCGCTCATTACCTGCAAGGTATTGTGGGTTAGGATTAAAGTACGAGACCTACTCCTTTTTACATAGCACAGGTAGGCCATGGGCCGAAGGGAAAAAAGTCCTCTAGAAATAGGAAAATGCTGCAGGGTCATGCGTGAAGGGGAGATCTATACATCAAAATGTAGGGAATGGTGCCCTCTCCAAGAAAAAACAATGTTCTCACAAAAATGTAGGTTCGCAAGCGAGAAATCCAAGATGACGGCCAAAAATCAAGATGGCGGCTATTTATTTGTAGAAACGTACAAGAAACACCTTAAAATGAACAGCTTTATACAAAAATTTTGACCTGTTGCATAAAATTATCATCTGGAAGGATTTCACAAGAACATGGAAAGTGCCTGTTTACAAAATGGCTGCCATTTTGAAGTTAAATAGTGCATTTTTAGCCAAAAATTAACAATTTACTATAAATACAGTCATTACATGTACAGCTTTTGCATGCAGTGATGAAATTTTGTCGAGTAAATCATAAAGTAGTTAGTTTTCCCTAACTGGCATACATGAACTGGTTTAATATGCTTTGAACAACCAGAAACTGTGGGGATAATGAGCCCCCACTTAGCCCTGGCTAGCCACGCCCCCAAAAAATCTCAAAAATGTCAAACATCACATTACAAATGTACAACTTTCCTGCAATATAATGACATCAACTCATGGACCTAGTTATTTCAAATCTGTACATTATTGAATATCCACTGTAGTTATGTTTGTGACCAAAAAATAATACCGTATGCTTGCCCGCCATTTTAAAAACCACTCGCCAACACCTCAGAAATGTGTTCGTGTAAAGTTTCCAATGTTCGCCAACGGTCGCAACGCACAACTAATTCCACTTGAAATTGTACCTGCAATGCCTCAAATCCCATCTGCAAGTTACCTCAAAACACTGGACACTATTGGTAATTGTCAAAGACTAGTCTTCACAGTTAGTTTATCTAAACGTATGCATAAAATAACAATCCTGTGAAAATTTGAGCCCAATCGGTCGTCGAAGTTGCAAGGAACGCAATGCGAGATATTAATGAAAGAAAAAACACCCTTGTCGCACCATGGTCACACAAAGTTGTGTGCTTTCAGATGCTTGATTTCGAGACCACAAATTCTAAATCTGAGGTCTCGAAATCAAATTTGTGGAAAATTACTTCTTTCTCGAAAACTACGTCACTTCAGAGGGAGTTGTTTCTCACAATGTTTTATAATATCAACCTCTCCCCATTACTCGTAATCAAGAAGAGTTTTATGATAATAATTATTTTGAGTTTTTATCAATAGTGTCCACTGCCTGTAATAAGCAGTTGAGAACATCAGCTGGATTACAGAAAACTCTAGAAGGTGAGAATGGATATGTGGTTTACAAAACAACCGATGTAAGATCCCTTTAACAAACAGTGTCAGGGCTCGAAATTGGAGGGAAAACTCTACAAAACCACAGGGCTTCTCGCTCAAAATGTTTACTCGACCAAAATTTAATTAAATTTATCGGGGATAAAGATTGTTTGTGTTTTTGTTTTAACCATACCACTGATGTATGAGATAAGCACTCTACACTCAGTGCTTTCCCGAGTTCTTTGAAAACAAATCAGTGGCAAATTGCTTGGGTGGGTTCGAATCCCACCCAAGTAATATAATATGCTTGGATTTTTTTGTTCAACCAAATAATGTTTTTTTTTAAACAGAAGTTGTCAAGTTTGCACTTTGTTTGTGTTGCAGTAAAAGCTCACCATATCCAAAGAAGATGAAGAGATCTAACTACATGCAAGACTGCTGAACCCACTCTCCAATGAAAGGTAAATTCCCGAAAACATTTAAAGGAACATTACAGAATTTGTTTTGCTAACAAAACAGTTGATGGCAGTGTAAGCACTCTATGTAATCCACCATAAACATAAACTGACAAACCTGTAGAGTGTAGAAGTTTGAGATCGATCGACCATCTGGGTCACGAGAGAATAGTGAAAAACTGATTACACATTTTGCATGACATCGATGGAAGAAAAAAAATGAATGAAACGCTCACTGAGCAATAAACTCCAAATGCGAAATTAGATTATTTATTTCTCACCAAATATGACATTTCAATCATAAATATTTCAAGGGATGTTTTCTTTAACTGTCATCATCATTAGACCGTGTAAGTTTGATGAAAATCTATGACCTTTTTATTTTGTTACTAACCAATTCTGTTAAGCTCCTTTAACAAAATGTTATGTGTCTGTCTGTCTGTCTGTCTGTCTGTCTGTCTGTCTTTATGAGCTTCCCATCAAGGGAACTCGGCAAACTCCCACAAGAGAATATAAACACCAAGCTAGCAAAGTTGAAATCTCAAACAAACATTGATTTATTGTCTATGATTATGAGTTGCATAAATCAAGATATTGTGATTCAGTAACCAATCAATACATTAACCAGACAACATTTATTTCCACCAGACGACAGTACTTATACTAGACATTGTGAAATCAGCTTTTGAGTTTGTAGTATGTATCATCATCATTCGGCAAAGACTTGCGTCTGTGGCCACCTTATCCCCAATATTGTAATATTCCCGAGTTTGTATAACTGCTTTTTGTTGTTGATCGTGGGGTTTAAATCCGAGGGCAGAGGTTCATATTGTGTTTGAAAAATCCTTCTAGCATTAGTGAGTTGACAGTCCTGTCAAGCTTTTAAAAGTCACTGTATGCTATCTTATGAAAACATCAGCATCTAGTCATCAGGACACCCTAGATGTTTACTGTAGGACAATCCAATAAATTTTCTTAAATTTTGAAAACTATTCTAGATGTGTTCATGGTGTTAGTAACATGTTTTGGTCTTTTTCCCTTTTTTAAACAAACGGTTAACATTTTTGTAAATAAGTGCACTATTGTAAGCAGGCACAATTATGCGTTTTTATGCGCTACTTGGCGATCTTAGGGCCTTTGTGGTGCGTCACTCGAATTGTTTGGAATCCGGAAGTACAAAGCATGGGAAATTCCAAACTTAATTGCGAAAGGGGACTTGGACACATGCACGTGGTATGTGGGGTCTCAGCCCGGCCGGTTGTTTCACAGCTGGTGGTTGATCTTAAAGGTGCATCATCTTCCTCAGCGGGTAGGATGCTCTGGTGTTATCACAATTACATGTATGGTTGACCAAACGGGTTAGTTCCTAGTCTAGGCCATGGGACTAGGGACTGTGTCTCGGGAGTAGGGGGTGCCCCCCTCAGACGGGGGCATGGACCTGGGCGCTCTGTAAAAAGAGTGCAAGGGACCTGATGATCTCCTTGGCCTGTTTTAGGGACGTCTTGTAGTGTCGGGGCTGGTATCCTGGGACCTGCACGTGGTGGCCCTGCTTTTAACTAGCCTTACCAGGATGATATGAGCAAAATTAAGAAATTAATTAATTAAACTGCTTGCAATGGTGCACTTATACAACACCTTACACTTTACTTTCATGAATTTAATATCCAATGTACAATGTAATACAGGCACAACTTTTCAGGTCATCAGCTTATTTCCTCATTGTGTTTTCTCAGCTGTACTGACTAAAAATAAATTAAAGTACATTGTTGTGCCGGCCAATTTTTAAAAATTGGCCTTTTTGAGCCAGGATTTTTTGTTAAACAAACTGCAAGAGGTTAAACTTGTTGTTTTGACTGCATTTGGGCCATTTTATCTTTCGGCCAATTTTTAAAAATGGGCCTTTTCGAGCCAGAAATTGTGGTAAAAAAAACTGCAAGGGGTTATACTTGTTCTTTTGACTGATTTGGGGCCATTTAATTTTTCGGCCAATTTTTAAAAATGGGCCTTTTTGAGCCAGGATTTTTTGTAAAAAAAAAAACCTGCAAGGGGTTAAACTTGTTCTTTTGACTAATTTGGGGCCATTTTATTTCTCGGCCAATTTTAAAAAATGGGCCTATTTGAGCCATGATGCTTTGTTAAAAAAACTGCAAGGGGTTAAACTTGTTCTTTTGACTGATGGTGGGCCATTTTATTTTTCGGCCAATTTAAAAAAATGGGCCTTTTCGAGCCAGGATTTTTTGTTAAAAAAACTGCAAGGGGTTAAACTTGTTCTTTTGACTGATTTGGGGCCATTTTATTTTTCGCCCAATTTTTTAAAATAGGCCTTTTTGAGCCATGATTCTTTGTTAAAAAAACTGCAAGGGGTTAAATTTGTTCTTTTGACTGACTTGGGGCCATTTTATTTTTTGGCAAATTTTAAAAATAGGCCTTTTTGAGCCATGATTCTTAGTTAAAAAAACTGCAGGGGGTTAAACTTGTTCTTTGGACTGACTTGGGGCCATTTTATTTTTCGGCCATTTTTTAAAAATAGGCCTTTTTGAGCCAGGATTTTTTTATAAAAAAACTGCAGGGGGTTAAACTTGTTCTTTGGACTGATTTGTGGCCATTTTATTTTTCGGCCAATTTTTAAAAATGGGCCTTTTTGAGCCATGATGCTTTGTTAAAAAAACTGCAAGGGGTTAAACTTGTTCTTTTGACTGATTTGGGGCCATTTAATTTTTCGGCCAATTTAAAAAAATGGGCCTTTTCGAGCCAGGATTTTTCGTTAAAAAAACTGCAAGGGGTTAAACTTGTTCTTTTGACTGATTTGGGGCCATTTAATCTTTCGGCAATTTTTAAAAATAGGCCTTTTTGAGCCATGATTCTTTGTTAAAAAAACTGCAAGGGGTTAAACTTGTTCTTTTGACTGACTTGGGGCTATTTTATTTTTCGACAAATTTTAAAAAATGGGCCGTTTTGAGCCAGGATTTTTTGTTAAAAAAACTGCAAGGGGTAAACTTGTTCTTTTGACTGATTTGGGGCCATTTAATTTTTCGCCCAATTTTTAAAAATAGGCCTTTTTGAACCATGATTCTTTGTTAAAAAAACTGCAAGGGGTTAAACTTGTACTTTTGACTGATTTGGGGCCCATTTAATTTTTCGGCCAATTTTTAAAAATAGGCCTTTTTGGGCCAGGATTTTTTGTTAAAAAATTGCAAGGGGTTAAACTTGTTCTTTTGACTGATTTGGGGCCATTTTATTTTTCACCCAATTTTTAAAAATAGGCCTTTTTGAGCCAGGATTTTTTGTTAAAAAAACTGCAAGGGGTTAAACTTGTTCTTTTGACTGATTTGGGGCCATTTTATTTTTCGCCCAATTTTTAAAAATAGGCCTTTTTGAGCCATGATTCTTTGTTAAAAAAACTGCAAGGGGTTAAACTTGTTCTTTTGACTGATTTGGGGCCATTTTATTTTTCGGCCATTTTTTAAAAATGGGCCTTTTTGAGCCATGATTCTTTGTTGAAAAAATTGGAAGGGGTTAAACTTGTTCTTTTGACTGATTTGGGGCCATTTAATTTTTCGGCCAATTTTTAAAAATAGGCCTTTTTGAGCCAGGATTTTTTGTTAAAAAATTGCAAGGGGTTAAACTTGTTCTTTTGACTGATTTGGGGCCATTTTATTTTTCGCCCAATTTTTAAAAATAGGCCTTTTTGAGCCATGATTCTTTGTTAAAAAAACTGCAAGGGGTTAAACTTGTACTTTTGACTGATTTGGGGCCATTTAATTTTTCGGCCAATTTTTAAAAATAGGCCTTTTTGAGCCAGGACTTTTTGTTAAAAAAAATTGCAAGGGGTTAAACTTGTTCTTTTGACTGATTTCGGGCCATTTTATTTTTCGCCCAATTTTTAAAAATAGGCCTTTTTGAGCCAGGATTTTTTGTTAAAAAAACTGCAAGGGGTTAAACTTGTTCTTTTGACTGATTTGGGGCCATTTTATTTTTCGCCCAATTTTTAAAAATAGGCCTTTTTGAGCCATGATTCTTTGTTAAAAAAACTGCAAGGGGTTAAACTTGTTCTTTTGACTGATTTGGGGCCATTTTATTTTTCGGCCATTTTTTAAAAATGGGCCTTTTTGAGCCATGATTCTTTGTTGAAAAAATTGGAAGGGGTTAAACTTGTTCTTTTGACTGATTTGGGGCCATTTAATTTTTCGGCCAATTTTTAAAAATAGGCCTTTTTGAGCCAGGATTTTTTGTTAAAAAAATTGCAAGGGGTTAAACTTGTTCTTTTGACTGATTTGGGACCATTTTATTTTCGCCCAATTTTTAAAAAATAGGCCTTTTTGAGCCATGATTCTTTGTTAAAAAAACTGCAAGGGGTTAAACTTGTTCTTTTGACTGATATTGGGGCCATTTTATTTTTCGGCCATTTTTTAAAAATGGGCCTTTTTGAGCCATGATTCTTTGTTGAAAAAATTGGAAGGGATTAAACTTGTTCTTTTGACTGATTTGGGGCCATTTAATTTTTCGGCCAATTTTTAAAAATAGGCCTTTTTGAGCCAGGATTTTTTGTTAAAAAAATTGCAAGGGGTTAAACTTGTTCTTTTGACTGATTTGGGGCCATTTTATTTTTCGGCCATTTTTTAAAAATGGGCCTTTTTGAGCCAGGACTTTTGGTTTAAAAAACTGCAAGGGGTTAAACTTGTTCTTTTGATTGATGACATGAATTTCAAGCCGGGGAGGGCGCTCTACAAAGTATTTTGGAGGCTAAGTTCTTCCGCACTCAAGAGGGCGCTATAGCAAAAACTTTTAGGAACTTTTGGATGCCGAGTACTCACGGCCACTAGAGGGCGCTATAACAAAAACTGTTAGGCAATCAAAATGATGGAAAACTTTACGTTTTGTAAAAACTGCCCTAATGATCCCCTCTCCGATCCTGCACCCAAATCCATCCACTCAAAAAGGCTCATTAAATTGGCCGAAACTTAAAATGGTCCCAAATCAGTCAAAAGAACAAGTTTAACCCCTTGCAGTTTTTTAAACCAAAAATCCTGACCCAAAAAGGCCCATTTTTAAAAATTGGCTGTAAAATAAACTGGTCCCAAATCATTCAAAAGAACAAGTTTAACCCCTTGCAGTTTTTTAAACCAAAAATCCTAGCCCCATTTTTAAAAATTGGCCGATTTTTGTTTTCATTAAAAATCAGTCAAAAGAACAAGTTTAACCCCTTGCAGTTTTTTAAACCCAAAATCCTGGCTCAAAACGGCCCATTTATAAAAATTGACCGAAAAATAAAATGGTCCCAAATCAGTCAAATGAACAAGATTAAATAAAAAGACAGACTCAACATGAATTTAATAAACTTATTGAGCAATTTGTTTACACAAAACAAGACTTCAGATGTATTCATGACAATGCACTTATTTTATTTTTTTCTCAAGTCCTCTCAAACGCCCTTTTCCTCTTTTGTTTATTCATCGTGAGAGCCAAAGAGTGAACTCAAACACGTTTTTTTCTGTTGACTAGTTGCAACAGGCATGCAACCAAAATGTAATGAGCAAAAGAGTGAATGTCTGGCACAGCAATGTACTTAAACCTATTTTCAAACAGTACAGCTGAAAAACCACAATTAGGAAATTGATGACCTGAAAAGTTGTGCCGGTAATACATTGGATATTACACTCATGAGAGTATAAAGGGTAAGGTATTGTATAAATGCACCATCGCAAGCGTTTAATTTATTGGGTTCATAATTTTGCCTATATCATCCTGGTAAGGCTAGTTAAAAGCAGGGCCACCACGTGCAGGTCCCAGGATACCAGCCCCGACACGCCCGGGAGATCATAAGGGCCCTCATACTATATTAAATCAGCGCCCAGGTCCATGCCCCCGTCTGAGGGGGGCACCCCCTACTCCCGAAACGCGGTCCCTAGCCCCATGGCCTAGACTAGGAACTAACCCGTTTGGTCAACCATAGTTTGTGATAACACCAAATGATGCACCTTTAAGATCAACCACCAGATGTGAAACAACCGGCCGGGCTGAGACCCCACATGCCACGTGCATGTGTCCAAGTCCCTTTTCGCAGTAAGTCTGGAATTTCCCATGCTTTGTACTTCTGGATTCCAAACAATTCGAGCGCCGCACCACCAAGACATCCCTAAAACACGCCCAGGAGATCATCAGGTCCCTCGTACTCTAATTAAAGAGCGCCCAGGTCCATGCCCCCGTCTGAGGGGGGCACCCCCTACTCCCGAGACGCGGTCCCTAGTCCCATGGCCTAGACTAGGAACTAACCCGTTTGGTCAACCATAGTTATGATAACATCAGATGATGCACCTTTAAGATCAACCACCAGATGTGAAACAACCGGCCGGGCTGAGACCCCACATGCCACGTGCATGTGTCCAAGTCCCTTTTGGCAGTAAGTCTGGAATTTCCCATGCTTTGTACTTCCGGATTCCAAACAAGGCCCTAAGATCGCCAAGTAGCGCATAAAAACGCATTATGTGTGCTTGCTTGCAATGGTGTACTTATTTACATAAATGTTTTAAGTAGTTTAAAAACTTTATTGAAAAACACCATTAAAACATGTCAGGCCTAATAACACATTTAGAATAAATGAAAAAATTTAAGACAAATTACAGTGTTCTTCGTATTCGTTGCTCTCCTTGTGCTTTGTAGCCTTCAGCAACGTCAGTGGAGCTGATTCCCTCTGCACTTGATTTCGGGGAACAGCTGAATCTCTGGCTCTGAAAGAATAAGTTTACAGATACAAAGTTGTATGGATGCCAAAAAGTTAAATTAGCAAAATATCCTGCAGAGGTATCAAATCTGGCTTAAAAAACAATGCATAATGGTAACTTGCAACTTGCCATTTCGATTTTGTGTAAAATATACATCAGGTCTTGACGAATTTGCTTTTAAGGAATTTACCTTTTACTAGAGATAGAGTTCCTTAATCAAAATTGAAAGCAGAAACTCACCAATTCCAGAAGTGACAGATCGTTGCTGTCCAATGAAGGCTCCATATTGACAACAGGAGTAGAGGTCTAGGTTTAGGCTGAAGCAGACACCGATGAACTCATGCATCGTGGTGACCTTAGCAGAATGCCCCGATGGGCCGCGATTCTGCAGCTTAGGTATACCCATGGAGCTATAGCTCCATGGGTATACCAACCACCACATTCGATTTTGGGGCGGCGGAAATACGCTTTGAGCGGCAAGAATTTGCATTCACAAACAAAAACAATTTAAGCATGCACACAAACAGGAACACAACAACAAACTCATACAAATTGCAAGCGAAAATATAAATCACAGGAAAGGAAGCAGAGAGGTGTTTAAAATTTAACAAAACTGATTTTCTTAAGCACAAGAAAAAAAAGGTAACACTAGGACTGCTCAAATAACAGTGAAGTGTATCTTGCCATGTGGAACGTCGAAAGCCTTCCTGTAACAAAACAAACAGTAGATGTAAAATAATTAATTACTTTCAATTGAATTGCTTTCACTTTAGAACTTTTATCAAAAATACTTGCAGACCCCCAACAGTTCAAAAAAAACTACTCCAAGAAACTTATGCGGATCCAGTTTATTTTCAGTGTTGAATGTCTTGATTTGGATCAAATTGATATCTTCCTCGAACAAGTTTCAGACTTACAGAGAAATGTGGCACATAGTGGCCCCTTTGTATTTTCCAAAGTTCTAGAGTTATTTTTATGAAACTTGCCACAATTGTACATTTTACAACTTGTCCTTACTTGAGATAAGACTAGTCTTTACTCTTCGTGAAATCCACCCCAGGTGACTAGCACTGCCACTTTCTTTGGAAAAACACGTGGAAAGTTTGTAGTAAAAGACCCCAAAATCATTTGTTTTATTTTAATCAATTGTCCCAAGGTCAAGCAAATGCTTGCCATGCTGGCAACTGATCATGATAAGAACTATTTTTTTTAACAACTATTATCGTAGATAAGTATTGCTTAAAGTAAACAAATGTGGTGGTGGTAAGATGCAGCAAGAAAAAGCTAGACACAATATATTTTGGTAGTGGGGATCATTTTCTTTTTGGGAAAAGAGCAATAGGAATTTTTAGCCAGCATGTGGCATCAACGTTTCCATATCCTCTTCTTATATGTCACTCCACAAATTGGTTGAACTTTATAAGATTGGAATGAGACCCTACTGGCCCAAGTCCTTAATTCTTCACTTTGGACACTGGAGAAAGTATTGTGATTGTAGGGTTTCAATTAACCTGTTTATAGAGAAGGTAGTTCTTTGTGCCAAGATGTATGATGATAAGTGGGTCTCAGACATTCATGTTGAACTTTTGGAGACTGGAGCTGCAGGCAGGAAAATGAAACAAAAACATGTTTTGTTTAAAAAAGAAACTAATAAAAATCTGACAGTTATTTCATTGTATCACAACTAAAAGTTTTTTTTTACAATCTAGAAAAAAATAAAAATAAAACAAAGGTATTTTGTGCTTACTCTCAATTTTTCTGGAAACAATACAACCTTGATTAATAAGGAGGAGAGCGCAGAACCTTTATTAGTTTAAAACGATCTCTGCTTTTCACCCTTTAAAAAGATTGTAAAAGAACTGCTGGATCCTTACCAATATTAATATGTCTTGATTAAAAAATGTAAGGAAAACTGTTATTAAATATCTTCAAATTTGAATTAAAATATGTATTAAAGGAGTAATTTAGTAAAACCCTGTGCCTCATCAATGTGATTTATCAATGTGATTTACTGTTAAGTGGAGCAAACAGCTTTAGGCTGAAAAAAACAATATGTTATGTACTCCAGACATTTGTTGTTATTTTTTGGGGGTGGCTAAACTATCACAAAATGTATAACTGGGTTGGCACAAATTAGCCCTTTGTGGTAAGGTTTTACAAAATCTGTAAAAAAAAAAAGAAGAAAAAAAGGCTTTTTACTAAATGATTTGTTGTACTTTTTGAAGGAAAGGCTGCCAGTATGCAATCACTGGTTGGCAAACATAACAACTGTGCCGTGGCAATTATTTATATTTAACCTGTCGTGTCCAAGTCATTAAATTCATTCAATTTATGGTTGATATTACAAACAAATTGCAAAAAAGTTGCAGCATCGACCTAATTGAAAGTAGATTTACAGTAAAAACTAACCATGTGTGCACTTTCCACAAGTTTCGTACAGATTTGTCTACAACTATTCAAATAGTGTGTGAATATTATTTTGTTAACGCACATGCAATTATTTTTGTTAGAATACATTAGCCCAAAAGGTTAGAATAGCTAAGAATGTCTGGAACTAGGTGTGGCCTGTGTGTGAGTGTGAATGGAATTGAGTGGGCCAGGAGGGTGAATGTGGTTTGACCAAGAAACACCCTGCATGCATCTCAATTTCATAAAGCAGACCAACTACAGAACACTGCTTAGCAACTTTGCTAAGCAATAAATGAGCGGGGCATCAGTTGCTACAATGTAAATTTTATAGAATTTTAGCTGGTAGCCAGTCTCAAGTAAGACTTTTTCTGCTTACAGACTTTAAGATGATGGGCCCTGATCTATGACACTACATGCAGTGGTTTCACCTCTCTCATGAATCATCCCATTTGCTCATTAGCAGTGCGAGACAAAGATTATTGAGCCTAATGGCCCAAGTCCTTCTGAATCCTTCATTTTGGATACTGAAGGAATTGGGGATCCTTCATTTTGGATACTTAAAGGAATTAGGATTGTAAGGGTATCAATTTACCTGTTTACAGAGAATGTTGTTCTTGATGCCAGGCTGTATGATGAGACTGGAGCTGCAGGCAGGCAAACAAAACGCACCTTTTTGTTAAAAACATCTAGCGGTCCCAGAAAGTCATTTTGTACAAGAAAACAGACGAGGAGAATCTCCTAAAGAGGAGATTGAAATTGTACCCAGCCAGTTTGCCACATTGTTTACAGTTTGGTATTCATAAGTTTTGGGGTCTTTCAGGTTTTTTTCGTCTCAATTTTTGTTTCCACTTTAAGATTGACATTCTCAATGGCGCAGGGTTTGTAGTAAGACCAAAATACATTAACCTGGAGGCTGTTGGTTCAAATCTTGTAATTTGTCTTTGTTCAACCGAACAATTAAAAAAAAAAACATACATGGTTTGCATCATGTACAATTGCTTCTCATTCCTAGATTTTGTGTAATGTTTACATCAGGCCTAACTGATAATACTAATTTGCTTTTTAGAAACTAACCTTTTACTAGAGAGAGCAATTCCTTTAAGGGACACCCTGCCTTGGACCGGGCGAGTTGGTCCACGAAAAGGGCTTGAAACCTTGTGTTATGAAATGCATATCATGGTTTGAAATATATTTTAAGAGTAGAATATAGTCCACGCAAAATAATATGCCTCGAAATTACAGGGCTTTCCTTATACGTTGTGAACTAACATGGCACGCCATTTTGACTCCGCAAAATGGCCGACTGTGTTAGATCGCAAAATAAAAGGAAAACCGTGCCATTTCGAGGCATAGTTGTGGGGCTCATCTATTTGTCTTTGAAAGCATTGTTCCAACAATATTCATTTCATAGCAAACGTTTTTCATACACCAATCCAAGGGAACGTACCCATTTAATCACAGCCCATCTTCTTGTTGAAGTGTAGACATCTTTGGAGATGGCAAGCCTTGCTGTAACAAAAACAAACAGTAGACTTTGCCAAATTAATGTTTCCATTACAAATCATTCAATACTTTCAAATAAATTGCTTTTACTTTAGAACTTGTATAACAAAATCTTACAGAAATCAAACTTCATGAAACAATTTTCTTGAGTATTGGTGTTGGTAGAACTTTATTAGGCCAAACAAAATAAATGTTGTGTTTACGGTAATGGCCCGAAAAAATTCCAGGTAGGTAGGTAGGAAAATAATTTTATTTTGTAATTTTATTTTTATATTTAAGTTCTTGAATTTTGAGTTATTTGTTAATAAATTTTAAACCCGTTACCATTATACTACAGCCCTGATACTTCGGCTTTTAAGGGGCACGGCAGTTTTGCCTAGACTTTTTGTAAAAATTTAGGGCACCAAGGCAATTTTCAAAAATTTGGAAGGGCATCACGGTAATCATAAAAAAGTTGCGAAGGGCACGACAGCAGTTTAAAAAAAACCCTCCGAGTTGCCTGCAAAAAATAGTTCTTCCAATTTTTCCATTTTCTAACTGTTACCCAATGGAAAAAGAAAGCATTCATCTAACTCAACAAAATAAACTACTCACAATACACAATAAATAATTTTTGTTCATACGTAATCCTGCTATTGGTCATGCACGTTGAGTAGTTTTTCGTAGAGACGCTAAAATTCCCACGTAACTGCTCCATTTTGACACGATGTTGACAGAATAAATGCATGCGGTGCGCGACGACTATGCTGTATTATAACACCCCTTGCAAGTATTCTGCCTGCTCATTGGTTTAGAGCGCGTCACATGACATGTCTTAGTTTCGCTAGACGACGGCCGTGTGATAGTGCGTCGGTTTGCCATGCGCTAGTCCGAAGACTAGCACACGGCGTGCAGTACCCAGACGTCCGTTGCGTGTACGAGGATGATAAATTAATAGTCTGTAACCATTTCGGATTGCACGACACTACATGCAACACAGTAAGTAAAAGTGTTTGCAATCTGTATTCGCGTCGTCCGTGGATTGTAGCATTCAGATCTGTAAATTAATAATAATAGTACAGTATTTAGAAATGTTTGGGGTGTTATAAAACAAATATTGACTGCTTTTACTCGTGCAATGGTTAAAAACTATGACTCCCTTGGTGATCCCCAGGGCGTTCTATTTTCCCTCGGCTTCGCCTCGGGAAAATAGAACGCTCCGGGGATCACCTCGGGAGTCATAGTTTTAACCATAGCACTCGAAAGCAGTCAATATTTGTATACTACACCATCACATGTACCAAGCATGGGGAAAACCACTATCCCAGCATGCACAGACACGTCGAGTCTTCGTCTCAAGGCGTTTAGCGTTGGTTCGCGTAATTTTACCACTAGAGGGCGTTTAAACTCACGCTATCGCTGTTCCAAAACGCCCTCTAGCGTTCGATGTTTCAAGTATTTTTTTGTCGCACGCAAAGAACAACGACTAACGGGCCTGAAATTTGCTGTTGTGCATGCCTTACGTGCGTGAAATTGGGGTATATTTCTTTGCGTAAAGATTTACACAGACATCGGGACTTTTTGGCTTATTTTCGAACTGGGCAACGTTGAATATAATTTTTTTTCGGGAGGAAGGGCACGGCGGCAATGATGAGAAAAGGGCACGGCAATCATTGCCGTGAAAAATTGTGTTTTTGAAGGGCATTGCGGCAATCGGTAGGGGCAATGACGAATTGCCGTCGTTGCCGTCGTGGGTGAAGTATCAGGGCTGATACTAACCTTGTTCGACTCATCAAGTTTAACAAAACCCTCATGTTGGAAAGTGGTAAAATATAAAAGTTTCTAAGTTGTCATTTTAAATTTTACCAACTCACAAAATATTTAGAAAAATGTTTTGAGGTCGGCAATTCGGCCGCAAAAAATTCAGGTCGGTCGGGTTACCGTAAACGCAACATTTATTTTGTTTGGCCTTAAAGGAAAACACAAATTTCAATTATACTGGGCAAAGTTTAATAAAGCTGTCTGAACACAGAGAATTGCAGCAAAAAAAAACATTATGGAATGTTGGCTAAAGTAACCAGTTTCTGTCAGGCATGATTTTTCTGTATATATAGCAAATTTTTAAGCTTACACTGACACTAGTGACAGGCTTTATCAAGTTGGGCCCAATTTAATAAAGTTGTCAAGTAGAAAGTACTACTTGACAAATTTCTTTGCTAAGCAAAATATGAGATGGGCACCAGTCAAAACAATGTTAACTTGTCATGGAGTGGCTGATAACTTGTTTCTGTTTAGCAATACTTTCCTGCGCTAGGCTTTGAAAATGGGCCCACATGGGCGGCACAGGCCACAGCTCCATTGAAATACTTCAACTTCTTCTGGAAATGTGTTTTAAAATATGTTTGTAAGATATAAAGAGCTAAATCGTTATGACAATATTAATGTCCAATTATTTTAACAATTTTCAGCAAAATATTGTTCTTATAATACAGTGACACCAGGGCCAAATTTAATAAAGTCTGGTCATTGCTGGGTGAATACAAAAACTTGCTAAGCACAAACAAATCTTGCTTAGCAGGAACAGGAATACCAGCTACTTTTCCATAAAGTTTATATTGTTTCGACTGGTGCTACACCAACTATTTGTTTAGCAAAGAATTTTCTGCTAACCGGCTTTATGAATTTTAGGCTCAGTTTCAGAACAAACTCGCTTTGGACGGGTTGTCATGGACGATTGTGCAAAAAGTAAGTTTTCAAAACTCAGCCTCCAAAAGTTTTAAAAACAAAGACTGTATAGCAAACTCACACAAGCGGAACACAGTCCTTCTTTTCTAAGGGCCCGTAGCACTTGGGCATGCTTTTAAAAGAATTTTAGTGCATAATACGTTTCAATTTGGAAAAGTTTCGGACGACATAATTCGGTAGTTCTAACCTGCACATTTCAACAATGTCGTCTGCGCACCGAATAATTTGAGTCAACACATGTGTTTTTTATTTTACTTTTCGGCCTGCGGGTTGTGTTGTAAAATCCAACGTTTCTTCAAATTCTGCGAATGAAAATTCTTTGCAGCACTTTTATTTTCAAGACAACTAAAATCTCAACTCACCATTACACTTTTGTAGTAGTTTGAACTCGGAAATCCTGTGAAAAGCTGAATTTCTTGGAGATAAAAGACACGGAAACTTTTCAAAGTCCAAATTTTGTTCTTTGAAATTTGCAAATCATGCAGATTCTCACCTACGACCCCAGCCGGCGTCCTCCGTCCAGCCCCCAGCCAATCAGCAACCAGCTTTGATATTTGCATAATAAAGCCGGACCTTCTAGAATTTTCTTGCCCAACTTTTGTGACCATATAAGGTACTAAATGGGCGGGCCTTGCAAGGGATGAAACTATTTATTTTAAAAGGGGTGATCTGGTACGTCTTCTTGCATGGGGTAAACTCGTTTAATTATAAACCAGTGTTTACATGGTGAGATTATTATTGACTGATAATTAAGTGAACAATGACCCTAGCAGAAAATAGAAGACACAGAATAATAGAACTGAGATTTGTTGTCTTAAGGTATGGAGAATTTAGAAGTTGATCAATACCACCATCCGCTGAGAAGTAGGTATAACACCTGTTTTGATAGACACGTAGTGAGAAATTAAAAATTTATCAATTGGATTATACTATTTGTATGGTTTCAATATCCCAAATAACTTTTCTTTTTCCAAGACAGTTTTCTTCGCTCTTTACATAAAATAATTACTTTTTTAACAGATCAATCTTTAGTCGCTATCTGCCAATTTCCCAATTTGTTTTCGGGTAATTTCGTCAGTTTCTTTTCACCCCGTTGAACCCGACTCTTCCCTGCCATTGATCCCCATTATTATTATGGAAGGATACCCTTCCCCACGTGGGTGACCCAACGCTTCTCTGTCCCTACCCCCTACCAAGTAGTCTGTACACTTTCTGTACAGCCTTTTGTTAAGTTGTGTTAGCATCTGAGAAGTCAGGGAAATGATCAACCAATGTTGTTGTTTTTGTTTTACACGTGTTTGACATACGATCGAAACAGGGGACTGATTTCATAAATCTGCTAAGCAGAAAAAAATACAAACAAATTTAGTGGGGCACCAGTCAAAACAGTAACCTTTTCTGTGATTAGCAAGATTTTTTTCTTCGTAAAACAAAAGTTAGCTATAAACTAGGTCAAAGATCTACTATTAAAGTTCAAGTTACATGACGCCCGACGATAGTTGATTATTTATTTATTACTTTTATTTATTTATGTAAGAACAATATTATTGAATGCCGGAATAATGAATACTCGAGAGTTCCAAGACTCCTCGAAATTGTTTTTATCAGAAAATACATTCAAATAAACTTTTTTTTTAACAGCCGTGTTGATCCCAAGAGGGCGCAATACCGAGGTATGTGCACTTTCGTACCTAAAAGCACAACCAAATGCTTACCAGAATAAGGTTACCAGTCAAACTATTACGTGAGATGTACTATTTGTTGTGACTGGTACCCTGCTCATTGCTGCCTCACAGAAGACATGGGCTTTCTCATTGATATTCCTTGCCGAAACAAAAAAGGGTCGATTTTTGCCTAGAATCGATTCCATGTTTTGTTATCTTTATGCTACTTTTGCCTATCGATTTGCGTTATGTTTTCAAAATTTAGTGTTCTTGAAAATATCGACTTTGGTAACCGGCGTGTGTTTCGGTTACTTCTATTATTCGGAAATCGGTATCATTGGGTCTGTTCTTCGCGCACTGTCTATTTCCAACGACGAGGCGAGTATCGATGCGAAGTGAGCAATTTAAGGCCGAGGTAATGTCAATTATTTCTTCATTAACCACCACTCTTCCTTCTTCTAAATGAATCGAACATATCTTCAGGTATTTCTCATTTGAAAAATTTAACTGATCTTTGTAATACTTCAACAAATTATGAGTTTATTTTTTAGGTAAGCGCGGATTCACTTTTTAAAATGGCGATTTTACCCACGCCGTATAGCCTACGTTGCTTTTTTTCTAGAGATATCAATTGAATCTTTAAAGCCAAAAACACGTAACGACAAGCAAAACATGTCAGAATCACAAAAAGATACCACCCTCCCCCCCAAAAATAAAAAAATAAAAAAATAAATAAAACATCAATCATCAATGACAATGTCAATACTTAATGACTATCAAATAACTAAACATAATTAAATAGAATGAATTAAACAATAGACAGAAAAACTTCCAGAATGTTATGAGCAAATTACCAGCAGCTGAGCTCATTCTCCATCAACTAACGTCCTTCGATGTCAGTTTTTTTAATAACCAATATATCGAAAATTCAATAGCGAGTATACTCATGTCGATATATCAAAGGATGAAGCCAATTAAAAACAGTTCTAAAAAACAAAAAACAAAGACCGACAGTTTAATAATTGGGTTTATACTTGACGATTTTTTGCCCCGCCATGCTCCGTTTTTTTCTTCTTCTACCAACAAAGAAAAGACGTGATTTCGTTGCCGCTTCTGCTCTCTAGGCAAAGAGAGAAAGTTAGCTCCCTGTATGATTGACACCATGTCCATCGGCATGCTCCTGTTTCGGTATAGTTTGTTTACACACAGAGGTACCAATAATATCATCTGCGGCTAAAACAGTATCTACATATTTTGATTAATATTAAATGAAATAATTATTATATATTTTTTTTTTGCATGTTACAGGAACCAAGTAGATGTCTGAGACCTGGAGTTCCTAACAATGTACCAAGAGTCTGATAAATGAATTGCTCACTCCTTGATAAAAGGTAAGGGGAAACTCCTGAGTCCTGACATTAGAACAGCTGTTAGTTCATAAATCTATCATGGTTTCCTTCATTTCTTGGCAAACTTGCCACCTTTCTTCTATTGTACCTCCTACTGGCCACCGAACTGTAAAATTGAGTGAACTTTATGTTGTGGGTGGGAGAGGGAATTAATAGTGTTTTTGGGAAAATGAAATATCAAATTTTCCTTGCATCAAAATTTAACACCAAGAGTGATAACTAGTAAACACATAATGGTGGTGTGGGGGTTGTTTTGCTTTGCAAAGTTTGTCATAAAAAACAAAACAAATGAAACCAAATTCATTTTTACCTTTTGGTTGTGTGGCAGCTGATCAAATTTGGGCAGCTTGTTGCAGCCGCTTTGAGCATTATTTTTGGTACAAGCTGATTCCGGTGTAATGGTTGCCATTATTCTAGTACACGAAGATTCACCCGAAAACGAGTGGAATTGTGGAACCCTTGCTGCAGATGAAGAAAAACCAGAACACACCTCTTTTACATAATTTTGTTTATTCTTGTTAGCTACAGACAGATGCCAATGTCGGATGAAGACTACCACTCCAAAAGTAGATGCATGATGTCCATGCTGCCCAGTGTCAAAGTACAACGATGTCTTCCAAAACAAAAGGTAAGAACCAGTTTCAACATGGAGGTTCAATAGTGTTGCTTATTTGGACTATTTAAATTCCTGGCCCAACATAGACCACTGAAAAAATGGTTTTATAAACATACATGTTAAAGAATCAAGGATGTCTTCATCAACAGTTAAATTGAACAATATCAACAACCACATAATTTGAGATGCATCATTACAAGTGTTAAGTTCTTCTCTCTGTAGTTGTTATTGAAATTTGATTAAAACAAAACTTACCCACCCCCTTCAATTTTTTACTATTGTTTTTTCTTGCCATTGGTGGCGCTTTTCAAGGTTCCCAGCACTAAAGACCCATAAAATCAAAAAGTGAAATTAACACTGAATTACCACTTCCTCGGAAAACCAGTGTAAAAGCAGTATGTGTTGTGATGTAAAATTTGTCAAATCATGAACTTGAAGATTGTTTATCTCCGCTAATGTGAAACTTCCAATGCGTGTATCCAGACCTCACAGCGCTGTTTTGATGAAAACTCTGCATTTTGGCTGAGCTTGACACAAATCAAATTAATTGTTTTTTGTTTAATTGTGAACCCATTTTTAGATATATAGAAAGGAAAAAGAGTGTGTATAATTGTAAATCATTACACACTCAATTTTGTTTTAAAACAAAAGAACAAACATTTAAATCTTGCTTGAGGTGATCTTTATTGATAAATCTCAAACTACCCTTGTGCTTATTACTTGTTATTATTTTTACTGGCTAAATAAGGCGTTATTGTTTTATTTGTTTGTATGATACAGCGAGAGTTGTCATCTCCACAGAGATCTACTCATCAACCAAGTAGATGTCTGAGACCTGCAGTTGATGAGCTTCCTAACAATGTACAAAGAGTCTGATAAATGAGCTGGTCTCTCCTTGATAAAAGGTAAGGGAAACTCCCGAGTCGTGAACATTAGAACAGCTGTTAGTTCATAAATCTATCATAGTTTCCTTCATTCATTGGAAAACTTGCCACCTTTCTTCTATTGTACCTCCTACTGGCCACCAAACTGTAAAATTGAACGGATTGGGGGGGGGGGGGGGTGGTAAAGTATTCTAACACTTTAAAACCTGTGCCATTATTCTAGAACATGGAGTTACATAATAAAAAAAGAGTATAATCATCACCTGTTCGATTGCTCAACCCCCCCCCCCCACCTCCCTAGAACAAAAAGCAAATCACAGAAACATGGGCCATCTTTTTCATTTTGCTTGAACTGTTGAAATCAAGATGACTTGAACGCCGCCCTCAAATTGTAAAAGCCTTATCAAATTGTTGCCACAGATGAAGATGCACAACAACACACCTCTTTTACAAGATATTGTTTATTTTTGTTTAACTACAGACAGATGCCATTGTCAGATGAAGTCTACCTCTTCAATAGTAGATGCATGATGCACATTCTACCCAGTGTCAAAGTACAGCAAGGTCTTCCTTATCAACAGGTAAGAACTAGTTTCAACATGTGGGTTCAATAACTAATGGTGCAAAGTGTTGCCTTTTTAGACTTTTTATAATCTTGGCTCAACAAAAACCACGGACAAAAAGGTTTTATAAACATACAAGCTAGAGAATCGGGGCTTTCATTGTCATTAGTTAAATTTAATTATATGAACCAACATTAATTTGAGATTTTAGACAGCTCAAAATAATTTTGTTGAAACCAATTTGATTGAGTTTTACTCAATTGTATGTAATTATTACATGTGGCACTTATTATGTCCTTGAGCAAGACACTTAACAGTAAGCTTCTCTCCACCCAGGGGTAAATGGGTACCTGTGAGGGCAGAGTTGGTTCTTGTGATTGATTAGCTTAGTATTTGGCAGCACAGGCTGTATACTTCCCAGGGAGCTGAGATAGTTTAAGGAATTATTTATGGCCAAGTGACCAGGGGTGATAATGTTGAAGCGCCATGAGCGTCACTACGTGACTGACCCGAGCGCTGAATAAAAAGCCTTTATTATTATTATTATTACTATTAAAAATGTTGAAGTTGATCCTTAATGGTAAATGTTCAAACTGCCATTGAACTTTATTACTTGCTCTTACTTCAAAGCTTAATAAAGCGTATTGTATTTTTGTTTGCATTGATAGCTGGGGCAGTCATCAGACAGCGAGGGCAGTCATCTCCACAGAGATTTACTCATCCACCAATTAGATGTCAGAGACCTGCAGTTGATGAGCTTCCTAACAATTTACATTGAATCAGGTAAATAAACTGCTCTCCCCTTCCTTTATAAAAGGTTGCAGAAATTATTTTGCACATTACGAAGCTGATGGATCAATCATGAATCCTTTCCATTTTTGTTTTCATTACTTTTTTCACTACTTTGTCTTGACAATAGACCAATTCATAAGGCTCCGCCCTCCGTTGAAAACATTTCGCTCACGTGGCTGTTAAATATATCTACACAAACTGAAATAATAACAACTTTTCTTGGGGGGGGGGGGGGGCGGGGGATTTGGGAAGTAAATAATTTGAAAACAAAATTTACACATACCTCAACATAATGGCTGTTCCTTCAAATGCTTACATCTCATTGTTCGATCTCGATCATCTTTATCTTCTTCTTTTTTGAGTACATGAAAAAGTCAAATTACATTGTTTAATGTCACAGTCTAAATATAGCTTAATAATAAACATTTGTTTGTCTTAATACGTAGATGGTGTCTACCTGTCACACATTTCCGAGACCTGCAACTGCGTGTAGTCAGCCCACTGTCTACGTATCACCTGTTAATATGTGTGAGGGTTACGCAAGAGGAAGGTAAAATACCTGTGGTTGTTTTACACTAACATCAAAGGGTGGTCTGTTTTTGCAGCACTCATACCAACAGAATATCTCGTCACATACCACAACATTTTTGGGGATGAAATGCTGGCACCAGCCTAACCCGAAATGAGAGGTCTGTCCCTACAGATTGATTACAGATTTAAAAGATAGGAAACATGTTTTTGATTAACAAAACCCCTTTAACTGTACAAAATTACGATTTTAAATAATTAAAAAGGTTTTTAGTACAAACCATTGATATTTCTTCTCAAGTTAAACCATAAACTAGGAATGAAATTATTTCGCATCGTATGATGATAAGTAAAAGATCTGGAATGTGCTGTACACCATGCCTGACCTAAAACAAATTTACAAAATTTAGTTCAGGCAAATCGGATCCAATTTATTTAAGGTACACTTTGGCAAAATTGATCTGAAAATTTAAATGATGTATAAATGGAGTTATCATTAATGGATCACCATATTTTGATGACAAGGGCAAATTAAACGCCCCTAGTTATGGCTAGTTCATTTAATAATAATAAATTATAATAACAAATACAATACTGTGCCATGTCTGTCTAAAAGACACTCCTGGCGCAGGAGAGATGCAGAAGCACGATTGCAATGAGTTACATTGTTAAGCACAAATATAAGTTTTTGACTTCATTTTTTGTGTCCTGTTACATCTTAGGACACCTCAATGTTTTTATCTCACAGCATAAAAAAAGCTGATATCCTAGAGAGTGTAGCAAATAACTCTCATTACAATCTTGAAAGCTTCAGAGTTTGAGAGAAAAAGTAATTTTTATTATTGAAACCTCACAGTCTTCAAGGCATTATATATGAAGGAATCCTAAATGAGCAACAAGCTTGTTGATTTCATTTGTAAGTAGTCATGTTAATTGTTTAATGTCGGAGGCAGATGTAATCTAACATTCAAGTAAACGTCTTGTAAAAAGTAAGTGTACCATTTGCAAGCAAGCACACAATGTGTGTGTTTGAACTCACAAAGTTTGAGAAAAATGTACTGTTTCTCGGGGTGGAATACTTCTCGAAAGAGTGGCTTTAAGATTTCAGAAAGATAGTGGGTCTGGTATAGACTTTTGTTACCAGGAGGAAAAAACCTTATCTTAAAATCAGATTTCTTGCAAGGTACACTTATTTTACTCCACAACTTAAAGCTTCACAACATTTTAAAGTCGACTCATAGCTCAATAATTATAAGTAGCCATAATCTTTGCTCTTAATGTTGTTGACTTAAAGACACTGGACACTCGTGGTAATTACTCAGCATAATTGTTAGCATAAAAAACTTACTTGCTTACGAGCATGGGAGTGCTGTTGATAGTATACAACGTTTTGAGAAACAGCTCCCTCTGAAGTAACATAGTTTTTGAGAAAGAGGTAAAATCTCACTCAAATCTTACGCAAGGTGTACAGTGCCTTTAAGAGGTATAATTTGCATAGTGGACAAAGATCAGTAAAGCAAATTGTGATTTGATATTAATGAAAAACTAGACATTTAAATAAAAATGTCCTTCACAAGTTTTGCCTAATAATATGTGACAGGCTGACGAAACCATAATCTCTGAGCCAATAAGTATTTTGATATTTTCTGTATAAATTAATTAATTGACCAAGTGAAAAAAGCATGATTTAAAACCAAAATCCCAATACCAGACGTTGTAGTTTCTCGACAGGAATACCTGATTTAATGACAGAACTGTTGCACCATAATCAATTGGGCAAGAAAACATTCCTCATAGTAAAAAGTGTTACTAGCATACAATCTGTCGCTAAAGATTTTTCTATGATTTCTGGTATTTGGATTTTAAAACTTACACATTTTCAAAGAGGTGCTTAAAGCCCAAAAGTAGCTAAGCACAAACATAAATATGCTTACCAAAATATGGTTACCAGCCTAACTACCTTGCTATGTGAACAATTTGTGACTGGTATGGTATCCTGCTCATTTCTGCTGAGCTGAAAACTGCTAAGTGATATTTTCAGCTAAAGCAGCTCTGTGAAGATGACTTTGTTGTGCTTAGCTACAAGAAGGGTCATGAGAGTGCATAAAACATCACTCTGCAAAAGATTCAAAGGTTTTGAAAATAAAACTAAATTAAAACTATTGTCTTACGCTGATAATCTTATGCTGATAATGTTAAGATTGCTTGTTTACATTATAATATACTCTTTGAAGTTGAAGTTGTCAAATAAAATGATTCTATAAATGAAAAAAAGAAATCTCTCTATTTCCCTTACTTAATGTGCTATTGTTTAACATAAAATGTGTTGTGGATTATTAGTATTGAAAGTAACTTAAAAGTATTTAACTAAATAGTATCATACCACACCTTTAATATTAAAAACCCCTGCCGTCAAATTACATCTTAGAACAACCACTTTAATAGAAATAGTTCCACCCCATTAAATACTTTGAATAAAAAGTACTACACCACACCTTTAATGCAAAAACCCCCCTTCCGTTAAATTACATCTAAGAATAACCACTTTAATAGAAAAAGCTCCACCCCCATTAAATACTTTAAATAAAAGGTACCATACCACATCTTTAATACGAAAAACCCCTAGCGTTAAATTACACCTAAAATTTACCACTTTAATAGAAATAGTTTCACCTCAATAAATACTTTGAATAAAAAGTACCATACCACACCTTTAATATGAAAAACCCCTACCGTCAAATTACATCTAAGAATAACCACTTTGATAGAAAAAGTACACCCCATTAAATACTTTGACTAAAAAGTACTACACCACACCTTTAATACAAAAACCCTTTTCATTAAATTACATCTAAGAATAACCACTTTAATAATACAAGTTCCACCCCATTACATACTTTAAATAAAAGGTACCATACCACATCTTTAATACGAAAACCCCTACTGTTAAATTCACCTAAGAATAACCACTTTAATATAAATAGTTCCACCCCATTAAATACATTAACTAAAAAGTATCATACCACACCTTTAATACGAAAAACCCCTACCGTCAAATAACATCTAAGAATAACAACCACTTTAACAGAAATAGTTCCACCCCATTAAATACATTAACTAAAAAGTATCGAAAAACACCTTTAATACACCACTTCAATGGATACCACCCAACTCCCCGGATACCAACCATCTCATCCCAACGTACCCCCTAGTCCTCGCAAGCTTTATTATGCCCATCTCAGCCCAACACAACACTCACCCTCAACCCAAGTCCTCATCTCAAACAGCCCACCCCATTACTCCTACCATCACCCAAACCCCCACCCCAACCGTCCATCCCACTCTCCTACCATCACCCCAAGTCCTCATCCCGAACAGTCAAGCCAATTACTCCTACACCATCACCCCAAGTCCTCATCCCAAACAGTCAAGCCCATCACTCCTACACCATCACCCCAAGTCCTCATCCCAAACGTTCAAGTCCATCATCACTCCTACCATCACCCCAAGTCCTCATCCTAAACAGTCCAGCCAATTACTCCTACACCATCACCCCAAGTCCTCATCCCAAACGTTCAAGTCCATCATCACTCCTACCATCACCCCAAGTCCTCATCCCAAACAGTCAAGCCCATTACTCCTACACCATCACCCCAAGTCCTCATCCCAAACAGTCAAGCCCATCACTCCTACACCATCACCCCAAGTCCTCATCCCAAACAGTCAAGCCCATCATCATTCCTACAATCACCCAAGACCTCATCCCAACCAACCGAGCCCACTGGCTAACCAGCAAACTCCCAGCCCCTTGCCCGGGAGTCTCAGAGCAGAGGCAACCCTTACCCTAGCCCACTGAGCAACCTCCTTGGCCCCTCAGCACTTAGAAATTTTACTCCTCCAGCCAAGCTCCAAGGCCCTTGGTAGGCCCTTGGTCAACTCTCAGATCAGCTAGAAATCCAAGGGTTGAGCCAGGGAAAATAAATTCTGAAATATTTTCTAAGTCAGCCATTTTTAACTTCATCACTCCAAAAACCGTTAGATTTTTATAACAGCTCAGTAGCACAGCAGTGAGAGAGAGTGCTTACAGAGTGGAAGGTCCCCGGTTCAAACCCTGCACATTTTTACAAGATTTATAAAAAAAGTCTTTTTTTTAATGGTAAAAGGGTCCCCGGAGGGATTTGAACCCACCCTGCTCACAGCTCCAGGATTCCTGGGGCTGTGAGCTAGCCCGCTGCGCTACGGCGGCTCTTGAAAAAATTTGCTCGGAACTAATATTTAAACCTTAGAATGGAAAGGTCGAATAACAAAAAAAATGAGATGAACCCTATGACCTTTGACCTTAGCAAGAGTCACAAGAAGAAAGATAGAATAAAGACATGTCAGTTGGTGTATGTTAAATTAAGGTTTATTTCCAGAACAAAAATAAACAATACAAATATTACCAGATGTGTTTAACAAGTAAAGCTATACACCTGTTAGACTACTTAAATATTTTAACACTTAAAAGTAGTAACATTTAAAAAGATCAAAAAATTACAAAGAATTACAACAAATTTGTTTCTCAAGTAAACGCAAAGACTATAAAAATCTTACAAATAATTTTACAATTTAAACTAACAACATAAATAATACAAAATAATTAACAGAGTACCGTAATGGACCTTATGCACATGACATCATTTGCGTAAAGCGCAATCAACTACACGTCAAAAGAAGGTTGCGCATTGGCCCAACCACTACAAAGTGTGCATTGCCACCATTTAATATCTAAAGTCTATTAGTGCTTTATTTCAAGTACAAAGTTGAATAAGTTACTTGTCTTCCTAAATAATTTAAAAGTAATTTAATTTCCCCTATAAGCAGTTCAAAAACTGTGTTCTCTAATCAAGTTGCCCCCCCCCCCCAATTTACTCCATCAGAGTAGAAAATAATACTAGTTATTTTAATCCATAAGAAGAACTACGCAGAACTTGCACTGCAAGCGTTTAATACATACTTCAATATTCATGGCATAGTCTTCCTTAATAATTTTAAAGTAAAATTTAACTTACTCTAATAACGGTTCAAAAACTGTGTTCTCTTATCAAGTTAATCCCCCCCCCCCAATTTACTCCATCAGAGTTAAACAATATACTAGTTATTTTAATTCAAACAAGAACTACACAGAGCTCGCACTGCAAGCATTTTATACATACTTCAATATGGTAGTTTTAGATTTAATTTGGTTACTGCATAGAGGGTGCTCCGCTATCTTGCTGCCATTTTATTCATTCTTACTAACAGCACCCCTACTAAAAATGCTTCATTAATAGAACATTTCTTAAAGTAATATTTCATGTAATCATACAATAAAAGTGCTTTTTATAATATCAAAGCTTACTTAAACTTTATAAACACATAGATTTAAAACTCAAGCATTTAAATACATCATTTCTTATTTCTTTCAACAGATGTTTTACACGATACCCTTTCAGAAGCGAGGCTGCATTTTTTGTGCGACTTAATATATTTTTGGCAACATTTAAAATGCTTATTAACGTCCGATATCTGCAGTGCGCAATCATTAAAAAACAAGCAATATTTTTATTTACTGACGCTACCCTAGATTTTATGAACTCGTCAAAGCCTATCTTACACTATGGAGTAACTCTATCAATTGAAATAAATTAGCTAATACGACAGTTATTAAAGCATAAACTTTTAAATACAATTAACTATGGTGCATAAATTGGAAAGAATAATGTACATTGTTTTACGTAACGACAAAGTTATCTGTTTGTGATGCACAAAATGAATGCAGTTAATTTTATATAGTTAATTTCCAAATTAAACTGTTTCATAAAAACTAACGCATAATATTAATCTACATGTAGGTCTGGCATCCCCCACTGATTACACAACGTACATAATAATGTTCATACCTAAGTTAATTTAAGTATTTATTGTTTTAATTTTAGTTAAATAATTGTGTCCTTCACCCTTTGGTCCAAAGGCTGTGTTAGGATATTTTGAGTTAATAGATGCACCGACCGCGTTTTAAATGCAGATTAATGTACGATATCCGCAGCGCTCGTTAATAAAAAACAAACATTTTGTTTGCCGACGTTACACGTTAAACTAGTTTAGTACTTATTTCATATTATAGCATTTATTTTTGAATTTGATTTAGAATTTCCCATTAATTTGAAGGAATAATGTAGACATTCAGCTGTTTTTATTAATGCAGGTAATTTTATATAGTTAATTTCCAAGTTAAACTGTTACATAAAAACTAAACATTGACATAAAAACTAAAACATAAAATTAATCTTCATGTAGGCCTGGCATCCCCCACTGATCATATATAATGTTCATACCTAAGTTCATAAGTATTAATTAAATAATTGTGTCCTTCACCCTTTTGTCCTAAGGTAATCAAAAGATATTTTTTGCCCGAGTTAATAGATGCACCGACGGCGTTTTAAATGCATATTAATGTCCGATATCCGCAGCGCATGTTAATATAAAACAAGCAATGTTTGCCGACGTTATAAAAAAGATAAAATAGTTTATTATTTATTTCATATTATAGCATTAGTTTTTGAATTTGATTTAATGTTACCCATGAATTTGAAAGAATATTGTACACATTCAGCTATATGTTAGTATTTATTTTTTGTAATGCAGATAATTTTATATAGTTAATTTTCAAGTAAAACTGTGTCATGAAAACTTAAACATAATATTCATCTACACGTAGGCCTGGCCCCTTCTGATTGTATAATATGAAGTTCATACATGTGATATATTAAATTAAACTGTATTTATTGTTTTAATTATAGTGAAACAATTGTGTCCTTCCCCCTTTTGTTGATGTATTTTTTAAGTTGTCATAAACATGTTACCAGAGGATATGTTTATAAGTGTAATTCTATTCAAATGATATTGATAAATGTTGGTTCTAATTTAATTGTGGATTGTTAGTAGAAAACACTACCCCTTAATTACATATTGTCAAATTCATAAATTATACAAATTACATTCTTATAAACTGTAAACTATAAATTGTAATTTTTTTTGTAATGATTAACATTTCATAACGCTTCTTTGTTATGTGGTAGATTGTTATAGTAGTTATAATTTAATTCATTTTTTCGATGTTAGTGGTAAGATCTAATTAAATGTAAAAAAAAAACACTAATCAAAATAAGTTGTTTTGTGAAACAGACTTTGTTATTTACAAAGCCCAAATCATTAAAAGTAAGTTCATGATTTATACTTTAATTATTTAAATTTTGTAATATAATTTTGTCTGTGAATTATGAAGAAAACACGACAACACGTTCCAGTGCAAGTCTTTCATAGAACAAGACCTATATAACGAAACAAATATTTCCGCAACATTTCAACGCGTGACATCGTTATGCGCGCACCACTCACGCTCAAACCTATCAGCAGCAACCTCGTTTCTATACCAACAAATTTAACCAGTGAACACTTATTTGGGGTCTAAAAACAACCAGCCAAAAGTACTGTAAACACCCACGATAAAGTTTAACATCACAATTAAAAAAACAGAAGTGCATAGTTTCATAAGTACACCACAAACATTTTATTTCAGTTTGGCCTATTTTTTTGGGAGATTTCTTCAAATTGATGGGCTATCTTTGACCGAGACTAAGGGAGTTTGACCGTTAAGAAGTAGCACGCACCTCCGCACAAGGCAGAAGCAGCACACACCTCCACATAACGCAGAAGTGGCACGCACCTTCGCATGATAAGTGCATTCTCACAATGTCACCATTATAGGAGCTGATACTCCCATGATAAGAGACAGACTATAATGGGATACACTGCAAGACATCATACTGGGGTGACACGCCTTCAAAACGATGGATTCCCCCATAGTTGATGTATTTTTTGTTGCTGTAAGATTAGGGTAAGGGTTATTCTATTCTATTCTGGGGGGATTTGTTCAACATAGTAAATTGATGGGCTGTCTTTCACTCAGCCTAAGAGAGTTTTACCGTTAAGAAGCAGCACGCACCTCCGCACAAGGCAGAAGCGGCACACACCTCCACATAAATGCAGAAGTGGCACGCACCTTCGCATGATAAGTGCATTCTCACAATGTCACCATTATAGGAGCTGATACTCCCATGATAAGAGACAGACTATAATCGGATACACTGCAAGACATCATACTGGGGTGACACGCCTTCAACACGATGGATTCTCCCTTAGTTGCTGTATTTCTTGTTGCTAAGATTAGGGTAAGGGTTATTCTATTCTATATTTAACATTTGTTTTGGGGGGATTTTTCAACATAACTTATTGATTGGCTATCTTTGCCTGAGCCTGAGAGAGTTTGACCGTTAAGAAGCAGCACGCACCTCCGCACAAGGCAGAAGTGGTACACACCTCCGCATAAATGCAGAAGTGGCACACACCTTCGCATGATAAGTGCATTCTCACAATGTCACCATTATAGGAGCTGATACTCCCATGATAAGAGACAGACTATAATGGGATACACTGCAAGACATCATACTGGGGTGACACGCCTTCAAAACGCTATATATAGTCTCCCACATTTTTTTTCCTTCAAATCCTTGTTTGTGATGCACAACATATATTTCAGAGCTAAACTTGTTTCACATAAAAGCTTATAATTATAAAACTATATAAGTACACCATTATTTATAAGTACACCATCGCAAGCATTTTTTGTCATCAGGTTTTGCTGATTGTCATCCTGGTAAGCTTAGTTCAATTAGCAGGGCTACCAACGTGCAGGTTCCAGGATACCAGCCCCACACGCTTTCTGAGATCGTAAGAGCCATTGCACCATCCCTTAAGGGGATGGGTCCGGTCCACTGTCCCAACTTCGGCGCCAGGACAGCCTCCCTACTCGTACTAACGCGGTCCCTAGTTGAAAGGACTAGGGACTACTTCCGTTGGTCAACCATTTGTGATAACACCGGCACCATCCTGACAGATGAGGAGCCCAAATGCACCTTTAAGATCAACCACCCAGTGGCCCGAGCCGGAAGTAGGACCCCACATGCCACGTGCATGTGTCCAGGTCCCTTTAATCTAACCGCCGCACTTCCAAAAAACTTGCTTAAAAATGCATTATGCAATTTCGCAATTTATCGCAATTTTTAAAGCGCAAACAAAATCGCGTTTGTGCTTGCTTGCAATGGTGTACTTATTTACAAGATGTTCAATTAAAATCATAATAACAATAATGAAAGATACTTATTAAAGGCACTGGACACATTTGGTAACTGTCAAAGACTAGTATTCTCACGTTCCCAACATACATGTATGCATAAAATAACAAATTTAGGCACAATTGGTCATTGAAGTTGCAAGATAATAATGAAAGAAAAAACTACCTTGTTGCATAAATTTGTGTGACTGCTTTAAGATGCATAATAAAAGGCTTCAGCTGAAGTCTTTATTATTTCAAAAACTACGTTACTTCAGAGGGAGCCATTTCTTACAATGTTGCAAACTAGCAACGGCTCTCCATTGCTAGTTAGCAAATAGGTTTTTACGCTAAAAATTGTTTTGAGGAATTACCAATAGTGTCCAGTGCCTTTATACACCCCTACACAAAAGTAACATACCAATAATAGAACACATATTTAAAAGGGGAGAGGTTACCAGCACTTACACCCTTAGCCAAGATCCTCAGCATCTGGCCATAAAAACAATGCAGGAATGTTCAGCTAAAACAAGAATTAAAAAGCACAATGAGTGCATCATTAATTTGAAAAGTTATGAAAAGGGGAGAGGTTACCAGCACTTTCACCCTTGGCCAAGATCCTCAGCATCTCGCCATAAAAACAACACAGGAATGTTCAGCTAAAACAAGAATTAGAACGAATCTTGAAGGAAGTGATCGAAGTAGCTTGGCTAACAATAAGATGAAGACTGTTTCATAAGGTGGGAGCAGCATTGACCCCCATATTGCGATGTAGAGACTCGGTGGGGAGCTTGCAGTAGAAACTGTGATGATAAGCGAAGACAACGAGGATGTGTTTTATACAAAGTTATAAGTTTGGAGACACAAGTAGGAGTGAGACCATAATGAGACTTGTGAGTGAGCAACATTGGCTTCAACAAAATATGGTCCTTGATCGGTAGCCAGTAGAGACAGCGTAGAATAGGGATGATGTGCTCATTTCTTGGAGACCGTTCCACAACAGGCGTGCAGCAGTGTTCTGAATACATTGTAGCTTATTCAGTTTACAAAAACACATTTATAATACCTTACTGTTAAAGACAACATATTGATTGTTTCATCCATAATTGCTTGCAGCTTAGATGTCTTGAAGATAGCGATGTTTTCATATGCGTTGCTTTCCTTTATACCCAGTATCCTTGATGATATCAGCAGTGGTGATTCAATTCTGCACTTCTTTTCAGGAAACCATTCCTCACATCTCCGTCTCTGAAAGGTGAAGTTTGAAGACAAAAAACTAAATATAAGCCAACAATTTTAATTTGCACAATACAATGCAGGGTATATAAAACTGGGCAGGCCCCCTAATTGGGTGTTCAATCTTTATTAAAAGTGTGATAAAATATACCTTTGTTAACACCAATTATGAACCGACATCAGCAACCAATGGAATAGGACAAGGGGCATGCCACTCAAGAAACGACAGTGACCTGACAACAGCAACTAGTGGCATAGAACCAAATGCCTGTCGCTTAGAAACAACAGTGAACCGACATCAGCAACCAGTGACTATAACCAGATGAATGTTGCTCTAGGAACATAAGTGAACCGACATCGGACCCCAATGGCAAAACACCAAGGGCCTGCCGTTCAAGAAACGACAGTGAACCGACATCGGCAACCATTGACTAGCACCAGAGAAATGTCGCTCAAGGAACAAAAGTAAACCGACATCGGAAACCAATGGCATAGCACCGAAGGCCTGTCGCTCAAGAAACGACAATGAACCGACATCGGCAACAAGTGACTAGCACCAGAGAAATGTCGCTCAAGTAACGACAATAAACCGACATCGGAAACCAATGGCATAGCACCAAAGGCCTGTCGCTCAAGAAACGACAATGAACCGACATCGGCAACAAGTGACTAGCACCAGAGAAATGTCGCTCAAGTAACGACAATAAACCGACATGGGAAACCAATGGCATAGCACCAAAGGCCTGTCGCTCAATAAACGACAATGAACCGACATCGGCAACCAGTGACTAGCACCAGAGAAATGTCGCTCAAGGAACAAAAGTAAACCGACATCGGAAACCAATGGCATAGCACCAAAGGCCTGTCGCTCAAAAAAACGACAATGAACCGACATCGGCAACCAGTGACTAGCACCAGAGAAATGTCGCTCAAGGAACAAAAGTAAACCGACATCGGAAACCAATGGCATAGCACCAAAGGCCTGTCGCTCAAGAAACGACAATGAACCGACATCGGCAACAAGTGACTAGCACCAGAGAAATGTCGCTCAAGTAACGACAATAAACCGACATCGGAAACCAATGGCATAGCACCAAAGGCCTGTCGCTCAAGAAACGACAATGAACCGACATCGGCAACAAGTGACTAGCACCAGAGAAATGTCGCTCAAGTAACGACAATGAACCGACATCGGCAACCAGTGACTAGCACCAGAGAAATGTCGCTCAAGGAACGAAAGTAAACCGACATCGGAAACCAATGGCATAGCACCAAAGGCCTGTCGCTCAAGAAACGACAATGAACCGACATCGGCAACCAGTGACTAGCGCCAGAGAAATGGCGCTCAAGGAACGAAAGTAAACCAACATCGGAAACCAATGGCATAGCACCAAAGGCCTGTCGCTCAAGAAACGACAATGAACCGACATCGGCAACCAGTGACTAGCACCAGAGAAATGTCGCTCAAGGAACAAAAGTAAACCGACATCGGAAACCAATGGCATAGCACCGAAGGCCTGTCGCTCAAGAAACGACAATGAACCGACATCGGCAACAAGTGACTAGCACCAGAGAAATGTCGCTCAAGTAACGACATAAACCGACATCGGAAACGAATGGCATAGCACCAAAGGCCTGTCGTTCAAGAAACGACAATGAACCGACATCGGCAACCAGTGACTAGCACCAGAGAAATGTTGCTCAAGGAACGAAAGTAAACCAACATCGGAAACCAATGGCATAGCACCAAAGGCCTGTCACTCAAGAAACGACAATGAACCGACATCAGCAACAAGTAACTAGCACCAGAGAAATGTCGCTCAAGTAACGACAATAAACCGACATCGGAAACCAATGGCATAGCACCAAAGGCCTGTCGCTCAAGAAACGACAATGAACCGACATCGGCAACCAGTGACTAGCACCAGAGAAATGTCGCTCAAGGAACGAAAGTAAACCGACATCGAAACCAATTGCAAAGCACCAAAGGCCTGTCGCTCAAGAAACGACAATGAACCGACATCGGCAACAAGTGACTAGCACCAGAGAAAGGTCGCTCAAGTAACGACAATAAACCGACATCGGAAACCAGTGACTAGCACCAGAGAAATGTCGCTCAAGGAACGAAAGTAAACCGACATCGAAACCAATGGCAAAGCACCAAAGGCCTGTCGCTCAAGAAACGACAATGAACCGACATCGGCAACCATTGACTAGCACCAGAGAAATGTTGCTCAAGGAACGAAAGTAAACCGACACCGGAAACCAATGGCATAGCACCAAAGGCCTGTCGCTCAAGAAACGTTAATGAACCGACATCGGCAACCAGTGACTAGCACCACAGAAATGTTGCTCACGGAACGAAAGTAAACCGACATCGGAAACCAATGGCATAGCACCAAAGGCCTGTCGCTCAAGAAACGACAATGAACTGATATCGGCAACCAGTGACTAGCACCAGAGAAATGTTGCTCAAGGAATGAAAGTAAACCGACATCGGAAACCAATGGCATATAGCACCAAAGGCCTGTCGCTCAAGAAACGACAATGAACCGACATCGGCAACCAGTGACTAGCACCAGAGAAATGTCGCTCAAGGAACGAAAGTAAACCGACATCTGAAACCAATGGCATAGCACCAAAGGCCTGTCGCTCAAGAAACGACAATGAACCGATATCGGCAACCAGTGACTAACACTAGAGAAATGTCGTTCAAGGAACGTAAGTAAACCGACATCGGAAACCAATGGCATAGCACCAAAGGCCTGTCGCTCAAGAAACTACAATGAACCGACATCGGCAACCAGTGACTAGCACCATAGAAATGTCGCTCAAAGAACGACAATGAACCGACATCGGAAACCAATGGCATAGCACCAAAGGCCTGTCGCTCAAGAAACGACAATGAACCGACATCGGCAACCAGTGACTAGCACCAGAGAAATGTCGCTCACGGAACGAAAGTAAACCGACATCGAAACCAATGGCATAGCACCAAAGGCCTGTCGTTCAAGAAATGACAATGAACTGACATCGGCAACCAGTGACAAGCACCAGAGAAATGTCGCTCAAGGAACGAAAGTAAACCGACATCGGAAACCAATGGCATAGTACCAAAGGCCTGTCGCTCAAGAAACGTCAATGAACCGATATCGGCAACCAGTGACTAGCACCAGAGAAATGTTGCTCAAGGAACGAAAGTAAACCGACATCGGAAACCAATGGCATAGCACCAAAGGCCTGTCGCTCAAGAAACGACAATGAACCGACATCGCCAACCAGTGACTAGCACTAGAGAAAGGTCGCTCAAGGAATGAAAGTTAACCGACATCGGAAACCAATGGCATAGCACCAAAGGCCTACCGTTCAAGAAACGACAATGAACCGACATCGGCAACCAGTGACTAGCACCAGAGAAATTTCGCTCAAGGAACGAAAGTAAACCGACATCTGAAACCAATGGCATAGCACCAAAGGCCTGTCGTTCAAGAAACGACAATGAACCGACATCGGCAACCAGTGACTAGCACCAGAGAAATGTTGCTCAAGGAACGAAAGTAAACCAACATCGGAAACCAATGGCATAGCACCAAAGGCCTGTCACTCAAGAAACGACAATGAACCGACATCAGCAACAAGTAACTAGCACCAGAGAAATGTCGCTCAAGTAACGACAATAAACCGACATCGGAAACCAATGGCATAGCACCAAAGGCCTGTCGCTCAAGAAACGACAATGAACCGACATCGGCAACCAGTGACTAGCACCAGAGAAATGTCGCTCAAGGAACGAAAGTAAACCGACATCGAAACCAATTGCAAAGCACCAAAGGCCTGTCGCTCAAGAAACGACAATGAACCGACATCGGCAACAAGTGACTAGCACCAGAGAAAGGTCGCTCAAGTAACGACAATAAACCGACATCGGAAACCAGTGACTAGCACCAGAGAAATGTCGCTCAAGGAACGAAAGTAAACCGACATCGAAACCAATGGCAAAGCACCAAAGGCCTGTCGCTCAAGAAACGACAATGAACCGACATCGGCAACCATTGACTAGCACCAGAGAAATGTTGCTCAAGGAACGAAAGTAAACCGACACCGGAAACCAATGGCATAGCACCAAAGGCCTGTCGCTCAAGAAACGTTAATGAACCGACATCGGCAACCAGTGACTAGCACCACAGAAATGTCGCTCACGGAACGAAAGTAAACCGACATCGGAAACCAATGGCATAGCACCAAAGGCCTGTCGCTCAAGAAACGACAATGAACTGATATCGGCAACCAGTGACTAGCACCAGAGAAATGTTGCTCAAGGAATGAAAGTAAACCGACATCGGAAACCAATGGCATATAGCACCAAAGGCCTGTCGCTCAAGAAACGACAATGAACCGACATCGGCAACCAGTGACTAGCACCAGAGAAATGTCGCTCAAGGAACGAAAGTAAACCGACATCGAAACCAATGGCATAGCACCAAAGGCCTGTCGCTCAAGAAACGACAATGAACCGATATCGGCAACCAGTGACTAGCACTAGAGAAATGTCGTTCAAGGAACGTAAGTAAACCGACATCGGAAACCAATGGCATAGCACCAAAGGCCTGTCGCTCAAGAAACTACAATGAACCGACATCGGCAACCAGTGACTAGCACCATAGAAATGTCGCTCAAAGAACGACAATGAACCGACATCGGAAACCAATGGCATAGCACCAAAGGCCTGTCGCTCAAGAAACGACAATGAACCGACATCGGCAACCAGTGACTAGCACCAGAGAAATGTCGCTCACGGAACGAAAGTAAACCGACATCGAAACCAATGGCATAGCACCAAAGGCCTGTCGTTCAAGAAATGACAATGAACCGACATCGGCAACCAGTGACAAGCACCAGAGAAATGTCGCTCAAGGAACGAAAGTAAACCGACATCGGAAACCAATGGCATAGTACCAAAGGCCTGTCGCTCAAGAAACGTCAATGAACCGATATCGGCAACCAGTGACTAGCACCAGAGAAATGTTGCTCAAGGAACGAAAGTAAACCGACATCGGAAACCAATGGCATAGCACCAAAGGCCTGTCGCTCAAGAAACGACAATGAACCGACATCGCCAACCAGTGACTAGCACTAGAGAAAGGTCGCTCAAGGAATGAAAGTTAACCGACATCGGAAACCAATGGCATAGCACCAAAGGCCTACCGTTCAAGAAACGACAATGAACCGACATCGGCAACCAGTGACTAGCACCAGAGAAATTTCGCTCAAGGAACGAAAGTAAACCGACATCTGAAACCAATGGCATAGCACCAAAGGCCTGTCGCTCAAGAAACGACAATGAACCGATATCGGCAACCAGTGACTAGCACTAGAGAAATGTCGTTCAAGGATTGTAAGTAAACCGACATCGGAAACCAATGGCATAGCACCAAAGGCCTGTCGCTCAAGAAACGACAATGAACCGACATCGGCAACCAGTGACTAGCACCAGAGAAATGTCGCTCAAAGAACGACAATGAACCGACATCGGAAACCAATGGCATAGCACCAAAGGCCTGTCGCTCAAGAAACGACAATGAACCGATATCGGCAACCAGTGACTAGCACCAGAGAAATGTCGTTCAAGGAACGAAAGTAAACCGACATTGGAAACCAATGGCATAGCACCAAAGGCCTGTCGCTCAAGAAACGACAATGAACCGACATCGGCACCCAGTGACTAGCACCAGAGAAATGTTGCTCAAGGAACGAAAGTAAACCGACATCGGAAACCAATGGCATACCACCAAAGGTCTGTCGCTCAACAAACGGTAATGAACCGACATTGGCAATCGATGACATGCACCGGAGAATTGTCGCTCAAGGAACGAAAGTAAACCGACATCGGAAACCAATGGCAAAGCACCAAAGGCCTGTTGCTCAGAAAACGACAGTTAACCGACATCGGCAACCATGAGTGACTAGCACCAGAGGCCCACCGTTTATGAAAACGACAGTGAACTGTCACAGGCAACAAGTGACTAGCACAAGAGGCCTAGCACAAGAGGCCTAGCACAAGAGGCCTTGCCTTGCATTCAAGAAACGACAGTAAACCGATATCAGAAACTGATAGCACAATTCCAAAGGCCTGTTACTAAAAAAACTACAGTAAATCGACCTCACACTAGTGACTAGCACCAGAGGAATAATGTCAAGAAACGACAGTGAACCGACATCGGCAACCAATTGCATAGCACCAAAGGCATATCGCTCAAGAAACGACAGTGAAGCGACATTGGCAATCAGTGACTTAGCATCAGATAATTGTCGTTCAAGGACCAAAAGTGAACCGACATCATATCACCAAAGGCTTATCGCTCAAGAAAACGACAGTGAATTGACATCGGCAATCAGTGACTAGAGCACCAGAGGAATGGCAGCCAAGAAACGAAAGTGAACGACATTGGAAACCAATGGCATACCACCAGAGGCCTGTCGCTCAACAAATAACAGTTAACCGACATTGGCAACTAGCACCAGAGGCCTGTCGCTCAAGAAACGAAAGTGAACCGACATTGGCAACCAGTGACATGTATAAAAGCCAGTTGCTTAAGAAACGACAGTGAATCGACATTGGCAACCAGTGACATAGCACCAGAGGAATGTTGCTCAAGAAACGACAGTGAACCGGCATCGAATTATTACTGGCAAACCACTAAAGGTCCGTTGCCAAGAAAGGACAGTTATTCGAAATTGGCAAACACAGGGAAAACCCATTTGTACTCCTGGTTGGAGAGAAGCAATTAATGCAAAGTGCCTCATTCAAGGACACAATTGTTGCGACTAACCAGGATTTAGGATTGGAACCCATATTTCGTAAATTACAAAAATTGAGTCCAACGAGGCAGGACTCTAGGCCCAGACATGTAAAATGCCTTTAAACAAGAGTAACAACATGCATTCTGCATAATTATTACAGAGCTCCATTCGAGACTGGGGTAAATATTAAAAGTAATCTTGTTATGAACTCGCCTTTAACTGGAGAGTGTAGCTCCTTCATCATCGGCTGGTCTTGGATGGAGATCTACTTGTAGTCAGAGAGCTTTGCAGATGTTAAGCTGCATCACAAACAAACAAAAGACACAGTTTGTAACAGTTGATGTTAAAAAACATTACCCATCATCAAAACAGTCAAAGTACAGAAAGCTTGCTTCCAAGTCTAGATTTGTGAGAAAAAAAACTTTTAATAAAATATGAGTGAAAAACAACAACAAAAAACTCAAAATTGTAAGCAACAAATGTTTTCAAATAATGTTGTAACCAAGACTTTTTTCTCAATGCAATTCAAGTGATTATTTCCCAAGTCAAGTTAAGTCAAGTCACAAGTCAAATTTTTGCAAGTCAAGATAAGTCACACGCCAAATAATGTCCCAAAATAAGTCCACTCTCATTAAGTTGTGACAAACTTGCGATGTGTTATTCAATAATGAAAAATAAATGCATGAGTTTAATAAAATAAGGGGGAACAATATACTTGACTATTAATGACCATGCAGAGACACAAGTAATTTTTGTTTTATGTAGCGATGTATCTTCACTGATAAGACCAAAGCTGTGCAACTTTTGCATTTTTGTTTTTTAATTGCCACCAGTACAGTTGTGAAAAACTAAAAACATCATCAACAAGTCAGCACACAACAATCTGTGTGCGTGTGTGTGTGTGTCTGGAAAGTCAGGTGACAGTAGTCCGATTGCAGACCGTCCAGTACATACTGGACGTACACCTGCATATGGATGTGAAAACCAGACATACCAAAGTGTGGACACAGTTGGTGGAGTCAATCTCGTGCCTGTTTTATGCACTGGGACTGGGCATGATAACAAACAACATCGTGTGCGGAAGCGACTTGGTTTTTCATGAAGATAATTTGCAAACTGTATATTCAAGTCAATTCTAAACTCTCAAGTAATTTTTGCGCAAGTCAAGTCAAGTCGCAAGTCAACAAAATTGGTAACTTGAGACCAAGTCATTGACTCGAGTCAACAACAACTGGTTTCTAGGAACTCATGCATACATACCATTTGGATTGCTGCAATCCAAATATACAACAGTAAAACTTGGAAATGTCATTTGCCTGAAACAGTTCTCTTGGGGATTGGTGCTGTATGAACTGTATTAATCATTGCTCTATATCTCTCTTCCCAAAAAAGAGTTATCCTGCAAATAGCATGCAATTTTAAAATAAAAAAATCTATGAACTTGCCTTGATCTTTATGTTCTAAATAAAGCTTACTTTAAAAGCACTTTAAAAGCAGACTGAAAAACACAACGCAGTCTGTCAGATTAGCACTGTATACTTCTGAGTTGTGTGAACAAATAGCTGGTTTTACCTATGCACAGATTAGCACTGTATACTTCTGAGTTGTGTGAAACAATAGCTGGATGAACCAATGCAAAAAAACAGTTATAATTAAAAAAAGTAAATGTAATTGGAAGGGGGGTTCAATTGTCTGAAATAGTTCTTGGAAGGGGGGTTCAAATGTCTGAAACAGTTCTCTTATGAAGTATTGCTGATAGAACTTTGTTTATATATCAGTGAGCTTTCAGATAACTTGCTTTTACCTTTAGCTGTTTAATATTTTCAAGAATAACTGATGAAAAGCATTCCAAAGCAGCAACATGATAGTTAAACAATGACTGTCAAAATAAAATCTAATCTAGTAAATAATATTTACAATTTAAGTTTATAGCAACAGTTAAGAATTGAAAACCCCTACAGAAATAGCCCACCACTGAACCTATATCAACTTTGCTTGCCAGAGTTATATAAACATCTTTCAATAATTTGGAAAACTGCAATAATAATTAATCATATTTACTTCTGGTTAACCCAATACAGCAACCAAAATTCGGCCAATTACTATTTGCTCTGTTCAGGACCAGAACAAAAATAATATAAAACATATCTTTTAGGAATGTAGCTCCTCGAAGGCCGGTCTTGGTCATCGACCTGTGGATGGGTAGATGTCTTTGGAGATGGTGAGACTTTCTGCAACACAAATAAACCAAACAATTTGCAGCAACAAAACAATGAAAACAGCTTTAAACATTTAGAATTGTTTGAAGCTTTGCATAGTGTGGATAAATGGAGGAACAGATGACTCACAGAAATAGGATGTTGAAAATCAAAACAAGCAACACTAATTCGGAGTTTTTTTTTTTTTTTTTGGGGGGGGGGTGGGCAACTGCCTGAAAACATTTCTCTGACAGAGTAGTGCTGATATGAATTTTATTCATTAATCAGGGAGCTTTCACGTAGTTTGCTTATTCCTTCAATTTTTTTCTCTATCAATCAATTAAAACAAAGTGAAGACAACTTAAATTACCAACAGTTAGGAATGTTTCTTTATCTTTTGGTTTAACATGAAGCTCGCTGAGGTACCTTCCCAATATCGTTAAATCCAACAGAAACCAAGCTTGTTAGCTCTGAAATGACTGTCAAACATAAAAACAACCAAACAAATAGTTTGGGAGGCAATTCATCCTTACTCACAGCTCAGAGCTGATTTGCGAAGGACGCTGCAAGAAAGTGTCCAAGAAGTAGGCTGCACTTGGAAGCCAGCCACATTTTCCCGAGGGAGGAGAACCGGATGGTCTGGAAAACCCTTGTGGCACAGCGGCGAACCAACGAACAACTCAATTCACATATTGCCTTAGCCGGGTATCAAACCAGGGTGATGGAAAAGGGCAAGCACTTTACGCACTGTAGCCATCCATGCCCCCTGTACAACATTTACACATCCTTGAATGAATTGTAATGCTACAATGAGACTCTGGTACAGCTTTATTCTAAACAGGTCTTAATATTTAGTTCACTGTTGGGGAATTCACCTTTTCTGGAGAGTGCAGCTCCTACTTCTGAGGTTGGTCTTGGACACACAATGCACTTGTTGATGGGTAGATGTCTTTGGAGATGATGAGCCTTTCTGCAACAAAAGAAATCAAACCATTTGCAGCAACAAAACATTGAACAAAGCAAAAACAAAAGCTGGAGGAACCATGCACAACAGGAAGACTATCAAACAAGCAAATTGAATTTGGTGGTGGTGGGGGGAGGGGGCAAATGCCTGTACCAATTCTCTTATGAAGTAGTGCCAACATGAACTCTTTTTATTTGTCAGCTAGCTTTCAGATGACCTGCTTTTACCTTCAGTTGTTTAATACATTCAATTATTCAAAAATAAATTAAGAAAAACATTACAGCAGCAACATTATGGTTTATAAATGGGTTATCAGTAAGAAACTAATCTGCAAGTGGCATTTGAAGTACTTTTCAAAAATCTTCCAAACCCCAACGAAAAAACCATAACCGAGCAATATAGAAAACACCTACATTAAACCCCACAACAGAACCAGTCAATCTAAGAGATGATAAATTTGCCTCGGGAATCAAAAAATATTAACTTGTTTTTTATTTGTACCCAAACACCAATGTGTGTTAGCACTGTATACTCAGTACTTTCCCGAGTCCTGTGAAAAAATATCACAGGCATATGTTACTCGGGTGGGATTGGAATCCACGACCCTTGCAATTCTAGAGCAGTGTCTAATTACCAACTAGACTACCGAGGTTGCTCGGTAGCTAGAGGCAGTTCGAACATTCACTACAAAGCTTTATAAGAAAATCAGACTTTCAACTCTGAAACGATTGTCATACATGGAAATTTCTTTAGTTGAATTGTTCAAACTAGAGCAGCAGTTATTATTACAGACGGCAATGTTAGACCAGAAGTAATTACTCAAAGTACTTTGGGGGATTCACCTTTAACTGGAGACTGCAGATCCTCTATCTAAGGCTGGTCTTGGACCTCTACTTGGTGATGGATAGATGTCTTTGGAGATGCTAAACATTGCTGCAACAAAAACAAACCAAACAATTTGCAACAATAAATGCTTAAAGGCAGTGGACACTACTACTCAAAATATTTAATAGCATAAAACGTTTCTTGGTAACGAGTAATGGGGAGAGGTTGATAATATAAAACATTGTTAGAAACGGCTCCCTCTGAAGTTATGTAGTTTTTGAGAAAGAAGTAATTTTCCACAAATTTGATTTCGAGACCTCAGATGTAGAATTTGAGGTCTCAAAATCAAGGTATTTTTTTTTTTTATTAATATCTCGCAAATTCCAACGACCGATTGAGCTCATAGGTTTGTTATTTTATGCATATGTTGAGCTTTTTCAACTGAGAAGACTAGTCTTTGACAACTACCAAAGAAAAAAATATGTTCAAACTCAGACAGCATTGAGCGTGTAATGGCTTTTGTGGAGATAAACAATCTTTTTAAAATGTCCCTTACCATTTGATACACGTCTATTGAATGTCTTAAAAAAAAGCCACAACTATCGAATTTACCAGCTGTACAGGTATTTCCTTTGTTGGTTTTTGAATTGTTCTCGATATAGAAGGGTTTTAAACAATGCTTTGCTCGTAATGGGTCTCCCAAATTACCTCGTTATAACCGTGTTCTCGCTACTACCGTGCTCGTATAATCAGTATTTTAATGCATTGAAACACGCATGGGGCCGTTCGGGACCGGCAAAAAACCTCGTATCAACCAGAACTTTGTAACATGCGAGCTCATAATAACGGGAGTCGACTGTATTACCCAGTACTTTCCAAACTGACTTTTAAGAAAGTGTCTTACCTCTGGGGACTGCTCCATTATGTTTCGGCCCAAAAAAAGATTTAAGTGGAAGACAGTCACCTGTGATTGTTTGGACTCCATAAAGAAGAAGTCAATATTCCTGTCCAGGCTCCTGGTGACCAATTACATCAGAGTGGGAAGACATCTCTACTGTATGAATGGTTCATCTACCTCCCGTAGCAAGAACAAGATATGGTGCACATCCTCCACAAAGAAGAAGTCAAAGTTCCTGTCCATGCTCCTGTGATGGTGACCAATTCCATCAGAGTGGGAATACATCTCAACTGTATGGATGGTCCATCTACTTTCTCTAGCCAGAACAAGGTATGGTCGACATCCTCCACAAAGAAGTCAATATTCCTGTCCGTGCTCTGGTGACCAATTCCATCCGAGTGGGAAGACATCTCAACTGTATGGATGGTTCATCTACTTTCTCTAGCCAGAACAAGATATGGTCGACATCCTCCACAAAGAAGTCAATATTCCTGTCCGTGCTCTGGTGACCAATTCCATCCGAGTGGGAAGACATCTCAACTGTATGGATGGTTCATCTACTTTCTCTAGCCAGAACAAGATATGGTGGACATCCTTGGGAGCCATTTGAAAGAGAACAGTACTATAGAGTGAGATATCATAAAGGTACACTGAACTGTTTGATGGAAGCCACACTTGTGCATGGCTTACCGATCTTCTGCGGCTAGAAAGATTTCTACCAAAGAAAAGAACAATCCTGTATTTTGACTTTAAGTGGATAGTACTCTTTCAGGCAATTGAAAGAATGCATTAATTCAAACCTTGCAAAAAATAGTTTATGGCCTGACGTTACGACCTGAGCAGAGTCTTTCTCGAAGCAAAGATTCTACTAGGGTTGAAACGTCAAGCCATCCGCTATTTTTTTGCATATGCGATTGGTCCTTTTGGTTGGTAAGTTGTTAGCAACAGCTAATTCTATTTCTGAATTTAATTCAAACCTTTATATAACTTCTCTGTCATGGGATGGTAGGATCAGGGGAGGGTACATCTTTTGCTGAGACGACAGGTCCAGCGTTGCATTCACCACACCATGACTACACTGAGGGATGACAGCCTGCAAGGTAACTAACAAAACAATGTCTCTAAAATACTGAAAATAAATCTTTTTTTTTACCCCATCATGAATGATGGATGGTAACAACCCTTCAGAAAAAGGGACTGCAAGCATCAACTTAGTAGTAGACCAATTAATGGCTTACTGTAGAATGTGTGCTTCATGTCTTCATTCTCTACATACAATGCCAAATAACTGCACTAATTATGTCATGAACAAATTCAAATCAGTGTACACATGCACAACAAAAACTACTTTCTGGAAAATTATGCTTACATAAAGTCTCCTTTTTTTTTACTAACCAGCAAGTAGAGCCATGAAGTTGGACCCTCTCTGAAAACTACAAGGTCAACAGTTCAGTGCCTATCATACATCAAGAACCCAGTGCACTTATGGACAAGAGAAGGGGTTCGCCCTGTTAACCAGCTTCTAGTGTCAACAATTCACAAATAATAAACAACAAAACAGCAACAAAATTGATAAATGGTTAGAGGAACACCACACAACATGATCAGTTTTCAAGACTTGAAAACAACCATCTATTAAATGCAATATATTACAGGAAAAAAAAGCCTGCATAAATTTGAACTAACCCATTAGTTAGGCCTATTGTGTAACAACAAGGTTCCTAAATTTGTTTCAATAGATGTTGATTTTTGCACCAGGGGTTACGAATAATAAAAATGTTGGTTTTAACCCTTACAGTGACATCTGCTCTAGCAATGCAGAGGTCTCCCACCGAAGAGATTCACCCATGACTTTTGTTCACAAAACTTGGGAAAGTACTGAGTATTCACAATTTACTTAATACACATTGTTGTAAGGGTAATTTAAACGGGTTTTCTGGTTGTAAGAAGCTAGTTTTACTGGTGTCAAGATAGCAACACCAAGCTATTGGATTAAACTTAACCGTTGCCCTATTGGCATGTCCCCAACTGTGGCGGATCTTTAGCCCCTTTCACACAAGAGCAACTTAGCAAGTATCCATTGCTAAATTGTAGCATTATGGTTGTAACAATAATACAAATTGTACCTAGAGTGAGAAAAACAATACTGTAGTTCTGTCAAGGGTCTCTTTTAAAATTGTCAAACTATATTTTACAACCAAGCTAAATTTAAGCAAGGGACCTCAGTTAAACTGCTGTCGTGTAAATAGCACTTTTGTCTTTTAAAGACAAGTTGAAAATGATGATAAGCCAAACATGAGCAAACAATATTAATGTTTTAACTCACCATGATCTGCATGGTACAGTGTATCTCATCAGCATACTCTCAGAGGAGTGTTCCTCAACACTATGTCTCAGCTTCAAGTGTCAGACAGTCATCAGAATATCAGCACTCCACTAAAGAAGAAGTCAAGATTCCTGTCCATGTTTCTGGTGACTATGTCCTTTTAGGACATCGGATAGTTTGCCTACTTCACCTTGCCAGAACTAGATATGGTGGACATCATGGGCAGCCATCTGAAAGAGAAAAGTTACTAAAGAGCATGATAAAAGTACACTGAACTGTTGGATGGATGCCATCTAGCCAAAGGCATGCCCATCTTTCAAAGAAGGAAATATTTCTTCCCCAGCAAAGCACAACCCTGTATTTTGACTTAAGCAGGATGGTTCCCGCTTAGGTGATACAAAGAATGCATTAATTCAAACCTTCATATTACTTCTCTGTCATGGGATGGTAGGATCAGGGGAGGGGCACATCTGTTGCTGAAACGTCAGCTCCAGCGTTGCAATCACCACACCATGACTACACTGAGGGATGACAGCCTGCAAGGTAACTAACAAAACAATGTCTTTCAAAAATACTGAAAATAAATCATGTTTTTAACCTCATCATACTTGGAATAAAATTAAGTTCATTTTTGGTAACAACCTTCTTGAAACAGGAGACGTCCTGCAAGCATGTTAACTAAGAAATGTGGACCAATTAATGGCCTTGCCTGCTGTGGCATTTTGTACTTCTTGTCTTTATTTACTTAGGCCTACATGAAGTCAATACCTCTTTGCTTTCCTGAGTGTTGTTTTTTGTTTTACTAAACAGTAAAAATAAAGTAGAGCCATGAAGTTATGCCCTTTCTAAACAGCACAAGGTCAAAAATTCAGTGGATACTACACATCAGTGTTTGAAAAAAGCACAACATAAAACAACCTTAATTCTTAAATGATCTCAAACCTGCAACTAGCTTGCTCTAGTCATCATTTAAAGGCAGTGGACACTATTGGTAATTATTAGCATAAAATGGGGAGAGGTTGATGGTATAAAACATGGTGAGAAACGGCTCCCTCTACAGTGCCATAGTTTTCGAGAAAGAAGTAAAATTTTCAATGAGTTTGATGTCGAGACCTCAGATTTAGAACTTGAGGCCTCGAAATCAACCATCTAAACGCACACAACTTCGTGTGACAAGGGTGGTTTTTCTTTCATTATTATCTCTCAACTTCAACGACCAATTGAGCTCAAATTTTCACAGGTTTTATATTTTATGCATATGTTGAGATACACAAAGTGAGAAGACTGGTCTTCGACAATTACCATTAGTGTCCACTGTCTTTAAGTAGAATAAAAAGCAAGTTTTCAAAGAGCAAAATCTACACTCAAATATATTGTACACATGGTGTTACCGCAAACCGAATATACATTGATACCTCGCCATGCAATGACTCCAAAACTTGAACACTAAACTTCCTTCCCCTTAAAAACAGCTGTTCATTTTGGCATCCAGGACAAGAATCAGACATCACATCTTGCTCTTTATCTTACAATGTCAGAATGTCCTTAGATTGTCCTTGATGTGCAAGTCGCTCAAACAAAACATGTCAGGACTTCTTCAACTTGAGTAGCCTCATATCTCTGCAGAGCTTGCTCCCTGGGAGCTGGATGTGTTTCTTTCTGGTTGGATCTCACATCCTGTGGCTGTGAAAGACCCGAGCTCAAAGAGGTCTGGTGGGTGTTTCCATCCTGTTCCGTATCTTCAGGTCCTGCAGATGATAGCGCCTTTGGCTGTGGCTGCGTTCCTTTCTGGAGAGTGACTGTGTTCACACATGTTGTCATTAGATAGTCCTTCAGATCTCATCCAGGTCTGAACAGTTGTACTTCAGCCCTCTGGTGGGATCATCATCATTTCCATCCATCCCTTGCATCACTCTCAGCATTATCAGTGGCTTAGGTTCACTCCAGGTGAATGCTAGCAGTCCTATACCTTCTCGTTCTAAAACTTCCACCCTTCTTCCACCAGCTGCAGTTGGTGGCTAAGGAATTGCTCCCTCAATGTAACAGTCAAACACAGTGATTCAATTGACATAATTATAACATTTATTTCCATAATGACCACTGCAGTACAGACAAATCAAGACAAACAATGAGCACTGCCGGAGTCTCTTTAAAGTAAAATGAATTTATAACAAGAAGCAGTTTTCTTTCTTTAGAAGACAATCAGAGCATACTGTTTGAAACGTCGAGTTGAAACCAACGGTTCTTTTCAGAACCACCCCAACTCATTTAGAGATAGTCATTACATGGTGTTACCGCAAACTTTTCCATATAAGAAGCAATTTGTTAAAAAACTAACAATGTCATATGGAACCCAATATCATAGAGCTGCTTCAAATAAGCATAAAATATGCTTAGCACAACAACATTATGCTTACCATAGGTTACCAACAAAATTACTGCATCACCGTACATGTGTACCATTTGCAACTGGTTGGTTTAATGCTCATCTGTAGCAGAAAATTGTTAAGCAATATTAAGCATGTAACTCTGCAACTATGAGAATGGATTCTGGTTTAATTCCTTTTAAGACATTCTCTTGACTATTAAAACACAATTCAGGCCAAAAAGTCAATTGAAACTGAATAAAACTGACTTCATCTTCAGGCAAATGAGTCCACTCTTCAAATTGTCTTGTCTGGTTGCTTGGTTTGAAAAAGAATATTGGAAACTCAAAGTCAGTGTTACAAATACATGTAACATCAGTCCTTCATACAAGAGCACAGGGCTGAAATTTCGTCAAGCTGCTAAGCGCAAAAATATGCTTACCATGAAACTTCTTGCTGGATAAAAACAGGATTACCAACCCAATTTGTTACTGATATTCAGCTGTTGTTTGCTTTTCCTGAAAATCACATGGAAATTTGTTTGGAAATCATGTTTTTATCAAGGAAGAAATTTCATGCTTAGCAAATTTGATGCATTGACTCCTGAATGGCTCTTCAGACACACGCTTTTGGTGAAGCGATCGGCGTAAATAAAGGGAACTGGGATTTTTTAATTCAATCTTGGCCTAACATAAGCGATAAAAGGCACTGGACACCTTTGATGATTGTCATATTTATAATGACCTGCATTCTCACTTGGTGTATTCCAACATTTTATATGCATAAAATCAATCACAAATCTGTGAACATTTGGACTCAATTGGTCATCAAAGCTGCAAGAGAATATGAAAGAAAAACACATTTGTACAAATTTGTGTGCTTTCATCAGATGCATAATAAATGGCTTCATCAAGTATTTTATTATTTGAGTGAAAACTTTACCTATCAAAAACTCACAATGGTCTCTACTATCAACAGCTCTCCATTTGCTCGTGAGTAAATACCAATAGTGGTGCCTTTTTAACAAACTGCTTTATTATTTGTACTGAGAACATTGGGAGACTGTGGCACTTATGGTACTGTGATCTCAACTACAGTTCCTTGGGTAGGCCTCCTACTACCCCATCCATAAAACTTGAGCTGGGACCAGTCATTGGCTCTTATGGTACTGTGATCTCAACTACAGTTCCTTGGGTAGGCCTCCTACTACCCCATCCATAAAACTTGAGCTGGGACCAGTCATTGGGGCGTTGGTCAAATTAGGGCGGAACATGGGAACTAATGGGATGTCTCAACTCATTGGTTGACTTGACTCATTGACAAAGAATAAAAACACTACTTGGGGTCAGTTACTTTCAAGGGAAAGTTTATTTCCTTATCCTGACAAAACAAGGATTCACAGTTAAACAAAACAAACAGTTAGCACAACAAATAATGAAAAGTCCCTTGAACTTCAAGACCCTCCTAATCTTCCAAAATACTTCAATCATTAACAATTGAATGTTTGGACTTTAAAAAACTGAAATTGTTTTTTTCAATAACAAGAAATGATGACATGGACTTGGACCTAGAATCCTAAATTATACAGAGTCAAGCAATGAGTTGGAGCTAGACAAGTTGAATCATTACAAATAGTGCCGTCTCAATCACGTATAGTGTGTCGCACGTCGATCACACCCGGCCCTTAAGTGTTGTGCACAACATACATTGTATACAGGGTCAAATTTTACAGGCAGTTGGCGAAGTAGTTGTACATTTATAAAATTATTTATACTCATTTTCTGTTCAAGGCATGATCAGTCAAATATTTTGTGGTATTTTAAAGTCACCTGGAAGTGGTATTTTTTCAAAATAAAGCTTTTGTCACTAATATATGTGTTTTGATGAGTGGAATGTGAATAAACAGTTAACTAAGGTTTTAAAAAATCAGTTCTTATGTTATTTACAAATTTAAGAGTAGACCCCGACCCGAGAGGGCGCTGTTCGTGACGTCAATCGAGGCAGACTTTGCCTGTAATGCGTAGAGTACACACAATTGCAAAGTACATGTAAGTTCAATAAAAAATGTTTTGCATGTGACTCACCCGGGCAGATACAGGTTGTAGCTGTAACCTGCTGTTCCTTCTCTATGTGCTTGGATGCTTCACTCTGCAGGGGAGGGCCACATGAGCATGTACAGTTGTACTTCTATCAGTTCAGCAAACACTTGTATGGTACCAATCACCATCCATACTGAAGCTGGTTTAAACTGTGTGAGATATAAGAACCAAACTGTTAAAACATGTAGGGCCTACATAATGTAAATAAAACAGTCAGGATTCAAACTGCGTACTTAAAATGTACATGTAAAGCCTCGGTCACAACCCACCGTGCATGTTTTTTGTCCGTACGTTTTGTGGGAGGCCACGGCTGCCACGTTTTGTATGAAAACATGGGGGAGTGGCAAGAGCAGGGAGGGAATATGTCAACGCACGTCACTCGCACGGTTTGTGCAAGGTGTAAGTACGTGGCCCGCATGCCATGCCTGGCCGTGAGTGGTTGCGTGCATAGTACGTTGCGCACGTGGTATGCGAGTACTACATGCTTACAACGTGCTTACAACGTACGATCATCTTGCGAGTGCCACATTGTCGTACGGAGGCCCTACTTACACATGCTGATTACGTACGGTGTACTCACTTGCATGTTGTAAGTGCGTGCAGGTGCGGTTAGCATGCGCTAATTTATGGTAAAAAGTGGCCTTATTTGTCCTGGGGAAAAAATACGCTTCCAGCACGTGGAGTCTTGGCACAAGACGTCGCAAAGTTCTGCAGTTTGTGTAAATTGCTCCCTGACTATTATCAATCTGCCTAGTGTTTCGTTGACGCAAGTTGAAGGCAATTTGGCTGCAAATAGTAGGCCGCCAGTGATCAGTGCAAGAAAGTGTTTACACGGGAATGGAAATGCAATTTCAATTTTCTTTTCAGAAAATTCAACAATTCAACAATTTTAAATAATGCGGGCTTGGAGTTCCAACTACAAGGAACATATGAGTAAAAGTTCAGACTCCCGAGTTAGGTAGAAATATTTTTAACAGATTTTTTAATTTTGTTTGCAATGATACGGGACCTTCATACCCTGCACTCCGTCGCGTTGCCTGCAACGGAGGAGTCAAACCTGGGCTACTCATTGGCTAGATTAGTTTGCCCAAATTAAGTCTAGTGCGAACACCGCTTAACAATTGTCGGAAAGAGACGAGGGATAACTTTCTGTGTATGGGGATAATGGCGCCACCACCTTTTCACTCATTTCTACAAAAAGGGACATCACATTGACAAAAATTAGATACTGTATTAATTCATATCGAATGAAAAAGTGGTGGCGTTATACGGAAATTTTTCCTAGACGAACTTCATTATCAACACGTGCGCTTCGAAGATTGCCGCCACACTGCACAGTTAAGCATACCGCACATTGCACACACAATGACTTAAGCCCACCCGCCACACCGACAATTTAAGATATATGTGTTTGCACCATTTTTGCCGTTTTGAAACCTCATATAAACCTCAAAAACACTCCCAAAAGATTATATAACTAATATTCAACTCACCTTATTCATTTTGCAGTAGTTTTGTCAACCGAATTGGCTATAAAATACAGAATAACTGGAGAGAAAAATTGGAGTCTTTCGCGGTCAGCCATTTTGTCTTCAAGGAAAGGTCAACGCCCCGCCGAAAAATGTGCTAATCAAAGTAGCCCTGACGTCACACTACGAGGATCATGAATGATAAAGACAGGGGGCCAGTCTAGTATCGAAGGAGCGAGCCAACGTGACTAATTTGCATATCTCCATTGAGAAGGGCAAAGCACATTTTTTAAAGGGAAATACTTTTCTTGCGATAGAGGAGGGGACGATCCCAAATAAGATACAAATATGGATAAACGGTTAAATTATAGCATTGTGATAAAACATGTCGTTGCTTTGAAGACTTTTGGAAACATGTGTGGAATGTACGATGAAGAATTAGCTGTAAGGAAAAACCAACCCTTCGTGAACACCCCCATTAAAGAATGGAGACAAGTCTCCTTATTTTCTAGATAACTATCGATAAATCTTTGGGCAAAAAGAATTTCCCTTGTTTGACAACCAGCCCACCCCAGGCCCTGTTTTGCTTCTGCTAGAGCAAAATAAAGCAGGATGGGGATGTACCAGTCAAGTCGTACTTGTGAGATGGTATTTTGGCTGGTAACGCAACAAATAAAGGTGCTTTTGATTAGCTCGATCCCTGACGGGATCCCAACAAATATAGGTGCGTTCGATTAACTCGATCCCTGACGGGACCGCAACAAATATAGGTGCGTTCGATTAGCTCGATCCCTGCCGTAATGCGGTGCGCATTCGGGTGAAGAGCCCCTGAGAAGAGCTCCCGAACGATCACTCGCCATCGATCTCGTGGTGACGTCATGCACCTCGGGCCAGTCCCAAGTGATCCAAGTGATCTCGAAGAAGGGCAGTCGGAGCCGACCCGGGCCCAATTTGCTGCTAAGCACAGAAATTTGCTTAGCATGAAAAATTTGCACTGATACAAATAGGATTTCCCAACCAAACTTTTATTTCATTGTCAAGATAGGCAAACAACAGTAAAAAAGCAAATGCAACCAATGGAAATTTGGTTGGTAATCCTGTTTTAATCAAGGAAGAAAATTCATGCTACCCAAATGTTCATGCTTAGCAGCTCTATGAAACTGGGAATTGGGTCAGCCCCTGGAATGACGTCAAAGCTATTCGAACGTACCTGGGGCAGACCGGGGTCGACCCGGGGAAGCTAATCGAACGCACTCATTGCTTATACAAGTTTGAGAAACTAGTAAGCTGCAAACTGCTTAACAACCGAAAGGATCTGATTATAAATGAAAAGCATATTTAGTGGCCTGACGTTTCGATCCATCAGAATCTTTCTCGAAGGCTAAATGACAACAAAACAAATAGTGACATGTTCATGTTTGTTGCTACGGTCTAAACGTCCGGCAACTTACTATTTTCAAATTTTGAGGTCTCTTAAAGGGAAGGTACACGTTTGGTAATTACTCAACATAAAATATTTACTTAAAAACTTACTTGGTGACGAGCATTGGAGAGCTGTTGATAGTGTAAAACATTGTGGGCTACGACTTCCTCTGAAATAATGTAGTTTTTGAGAAAGAGGTAATTTCTCACAAAAATAATAAAATACTTCAAGCTAGAAGTCTTTTATTCCTCTTTGAAAGCACAACAATTCGTCCAACAAGGGTGTGTTTTCTTTCATCATTTTTTCGCAACTTGGATGACCGATTGAGCCAAAATTTTCACAGGCTTGTTACTGTATGCTTATGATGGGATACGGGATACACCAAGTGAGAACACGGGTCTTTGACAATATTACCAAACGTGTACACAGTGCCTTTAATCAAATTCGTGAATCTTTTTTGAGAGCGCTGTTTCTTACATTGTGTTATACTATCAACCTCTTCCCATAACTCATTACCAAGAAAGGTTTTATGCAATAATTATTTTGAGTAATTACCAACAGTGTTCATTGCCTTTAATTTCAGCACTTGTAATAACCAACAGTGTTCATTGCCTTTAATTTCAGCACTTATAACGAGTTCTTAATTTTGTCCCCCACCCACAGATTACAAACAGGTACAATTATTACATTTCATTCATGCCTATGTTCATTAACCTGCCCGATGACTTTTGACGAATTGTGCTCATCTTGATTAAACATAGTATGCTTGAAATGTTTCAGGTCATTTACCCATGAATCTCAACACCCCGGTGCAAGGCGTGTCATTCCACAAGGGGCCATAACGCATCTCCACACAAGACCCTTTTAGTAAGTTTACCGCCATTTTTCTCTTGGCTCATACGCCAGTTGGGAGTGGTCTGCCAAGGCGTGACAAACTCTGACAGTATACTGTTCAGCTTCATCAAAGGTCTTAGCATCCGTCACAAGAAGGTAGCAATGATTCCCAAAACTTGTCTATGGACTGATGCAGGACATGCATGGATATATGATCAGGAAATGCGTCTGAAGGAGAGCTGAAACAGTGAAGTTTGCCGCCATTTTGAGCGCCGAGTGATAGCGTCTGAACACGGCAGGACGTGTCTAACCCAGCAAGTGGTAAGCTGTTGTCAGCCGTACCCCCGCCTGTCCATATACTCTAAGTTAATTGTTTTTAATTGTATTTTTTTTTCCGAAACCGGGAGGGTAACATTGTAATAATGAATAACAATTAGTGAAGAAGTCATAAGGAAATGATTGTGAAAGGAACACGTTGCCTTGGATCGGTCGAGTTCGTCTTTGAAAAGCGTGCTGTATAACAGTTTGTTATAAAATGCATATGGTTTAGAAAGATGTTTCAAAAGTTGAATACAATGATCCAAACACATTTGCCTCAAATTTGCGTGGTTTTTCTTTTACTTGACGAACTAACACGGTCGACCATTTATGGAAGCAAAATATTTTGACTCCCATAAATGGCTGGCCGTGTTTGTCGATAAGGTCAAAGGAAAACCACGCAATTATGAGTGATACTTGTGTGGATCATTATGTTCTACTTTTAAAATATACTTCTAATCAAATGTATTAAAAAACGGTTACAAACGCTTTTCAAAGACCAACTCGACTGATCCAAGGCAACGTGTTCCTTTAACTAATAACAAAAAACATACATTGGTAAAGCCTTGTTCACACAGTTTGATTTTTTTAAACGGTAAATAAAAAAACATACTTTACAACGCAATGAATTCATCAGGGGTGTCCATAAAAAAACTTACATCTATCTTCCCTACCAAGAATTTAATAGTCTTTGTTTTATCAATAACATAAATCAACATAATATTCATAAGGTCGTTGGGATAACTTTCCATATGGCGCCACCACTTTTTCACTCATTTTTACAAAAAGGGATCTCATTGAGAAAAATTAGGGATAACTTTCCGTATGGCGCCACCACTTTTTCACTCATTTTTACAAAAAGGGATGTCTCATTGAGGTAAATTAGATGCTGTATTATTTCATATCGAATGAAAAAGTGGTGGCGCCGTACGGAAACTTTTCCAAAATTAGATACTATATTATTTCATTTCGAATTAATAAGTGGTGGCGCCATACGGAATCTTTCCAAATTCTTTGGCTTGACTCTAACCCAATAAACCTCCCTATACTTCAATAAGTAGCTTGTGTGAAGAGCATCTGAATTGGGCCAAAGAATGGCGATATTATAATTAACACAACGTAAATAACTCAAACTCAAACTGGGTTTGAAGATACGGTATGTCCTGAGCTTATTCTTTTGGCCAGAATTAGTTCTATAGCCATTATGCAACCTATTGTATCAGTTAGAGTTAAACACTACCTTTTAAGCATGAGAAATACCAATGTTTTGTAGCCAAGCCCTTGTGTCTGATCACAGAGAATGTACAGCATTGTTACCACTTCAACAGGAACTTAGCATATGTACAAAGGAAAATGACAAAATTCGTCCCGGAATAAATTGGGTGTACGTATGGCTAACCGATGACGCGGTAAATTTTGTAGAGATTGGGCATTAGTCTGGAGTCGAAATGACCTTAACAAATCTGTGAACTTTTATTAGACAGCTGGGAGGCTGTTGAGCACAGTTCTGATTCCCACTTAGGCCTACTTGGTTTTTCCGCTATCAAGAAATTGTCCAAGCCGCCCTAAAACTTTTAAAATTCGGATGCAGGGATATGCCAGGTAGTATAGGGTACAATGACTCCGTGTCTCTAGCATGTTTAATTTCAGAGTTATTGAAGAGTTCGGCTCAGATTTATTTTAAAACCATTCAACAAAACAATGCGTCTGCTTTTTGTGTATAGCCCATGCATACAACTTTGGGGTGGTAATAGGTCTACTTCCTGGCTGCTGGCCCCGTTTAGATACATTTCATGTCATTAAAATTAGTTCAAGAAGAAATACCTTGAAAATGGCTATCCGATGAGTAATTACTATGGTTTTTAGTCCCAGAATGATTCAAAAGCATAGCTGAAAGTTTTTATAAGTCCGGGCTTTTTTTCACGGCATATATTTGTTTTCTCCAATAATCACCACATGCCGTGTGTTTCATGCATTAAATGTCCTAATTTTATGGGGTGTGTCGGGTCTACTCCCTGGCCTCTAGTGTCGCTTTGAAAATCCCCATAGCCCTATTTTTTGTACGAGAGGAAAGCCCTTGAAATTGTCCATCCATTGGTGCTAAACTTGTTGAGATTGGGCAATGATTTTGGGTGAAATTGACCCGTTGTACTTTTGATATTCTCTGTGCACAAAAATCCCGTAGGGAGGCTTGTTGAGTTCGTTTCGGAGCACAGCCGCCTACTTTTAATTTTCGGTATCAAGAAGTCTGGAAGCTGCTCTAAAACTTTGAAATTTGAGTTCAGGGACATGCCAGGATGATGCAGGTACAAACTGCGTCTCTCTATCGTTTTTAGTTCCAGAATTATTCAAAAGCATAGCTGAAAGTTTTTATAAGTCCGGGCTTTTTTTTCAAGGCATATATTTGTTTTCTCCAATAATGACCACATGCCGTGTGTTTCATGCATTAAATGTCCTAATTTTATGGGGTGTGTCGGGTCTACTCCCTGGCCTCTAGTGTCGCTTTGAAAATCCCATTAGCCCTAATTTTTGTACGAGAGGAAAGCCCTTGAAATTGTCCATCCATTGGTGCTAAACTTGTTGAGATTGGGCAATGATTTTGGGTGAAATTGACCCGTTGTACTTTTGATATTCTCTGTGCACAAAAATCCCGTAGAGAGGCTTGTTGAGTTCGTTTCGGAGCACAGCCGCCTACTTTTAATTTTCGGTATCAAGAAGTCTGGAAGCTGCTCTAAAACTTTGAAATTTGAGTTCAGGGACATGCCAGGATGATGCAGGTACAAACTGCGTCTCTCTATCGTTTTTAGTTCCAGAATTATTCAAAAGCATAGCTGAAAGTTTTTATAAGTCCGGGCTTTTTTTTCAAGGCATATATTTGTTTTCTCCATAATGACCACATGCCGTGTGTTTCATGCATTAAATGTCCCAAATTTATGGGGTGTGTCGGGTCTACTCCCTGGCCTCTAGCGTCGCTGTGAAAATCCCCATAGCCCTAATTTTTGTATGAGAGGAAAGCCCTTGAAATTGTCCATCCATTGGTGCTAAACTTGTTTAGATTGGGCAACGATTCTGGGTGAAATTGACCCGTTGTACTTTTGATTTTCTCTGTGCACAAAAATCCTGTAGGGAGGCTTGTTGAGTTCGTTTCGGAGCACAGCCGCCTACTTTTAATTTTCGGTATCAAGAAGTCTGGAAGCCGCTCTAAAACTTTGACATTTGAATTCAGGGACATGCCAGGATGACGCAAGTACAAACTGCGTCTCTGTATCGTTTTTAGTTCCAGAATGATTCAAAAGCATAGCTGAAAGTTTGTATAAGTCCGGGCTTTTTTTTCAAGGCATATATTTGTTTTCTCCATGCCGTGTGTTTCATGCATTAAATGTCCCAAATTTATGGGGTGTGTCGGGTCTACTCCCTGGCCTCTAGCGTCGCTTTGAAAATCCCCATAGCCCTAATTTTTCTACGAGAGGAAAGCCCTTGAAATTGTCCATCCATTGGTGCTAAACTTGTTGAGATTGGGCAATGATTTTGGGTGAAATTGACCCGTTGTACTTTGATATTCTCTGTGCACAAAAATCCCGTAGGGAGGCTTGTTGAGTTCGTTTCGGAGCACAGCCGCCTACTTTTAATTTTCGGTATCAAGAAGTCTGGAAGCTGCTCTAAAACTTTGAAATTTGAGTTCAGGGACATGCCAGGATGATGCAGGTACAAACTGCGCATCACAAAACTGTATTTGAACTATGAGAGTACCTCTTTAAATGCAGTGGACACTATTGGTAATTACTCAAAATAATTATCATCATAAAACCTCACTTGGTAATGAGTAAAGGGGAGAGGTTGATGGTATAAAACATTGTGAGAAACGGCTCCCTCAGAAGTGACGTAGTTTTCGAGAAAGAAGTAATTTTCCACGAATTTGATTTCGAGACCTCAAGTTTAGAATTTGAGGTCTCGAAATCAAGCATCAGAAAGCACACAACTTCGTGTGACAAGGGTGTTTTTTTCTTTCATTAGTATCTCGCAACTTCAAATTTTCACAGGTTTGTTATTTTATGCATATGTTTAGATACACCAACTGTGAAGACTAGTCTTTGACAATTACCAATAGTGTGTCATCTGGCTTTAATAATTTGCCATATTTTTAGCAACAATTTATTCAAACACCCCATCGGTTTGTTTTCCGAGTAAAGTTATTCTTATGTTAATTCTAATATTGAATTTGCATTAAATTTAATGTAACTTTTCATGGAATACACACCCAGTTAATTTATTCCAACATTAGGTAATTGCATATAAGTTCGATTCATGTATGAAGCAAAAGTAATCCAATCGGGAACATCCAACCAAGAATTGTGAAATTAAGGCTTCTGATGTCTCTATACGTACCTCAAAAATTGCCTCAACAGTTTTCATATAAAGTGCAATGTTAAAGGAACACGTTGCCTTGATCGGAGGAGTTGGTCTTTGAAAAGCAAGAAAACAAAAATTTCTGCTACCCGGGCCGTTTCCAAGAAAAATAAGGCAGGCAAAGGAAACCCCGTTCCGGGGCCTTCCACGCCTGCCGCTAAGCCACCCACTGGCCTACTGCGGACGGAGGGGGTCCCCCCTCCGCGTGTCTCAGTACGCCACTCCCCATCCAGCCCCACCGAATCTCCCTCGGTGGCCGTGGTGGGGGACGGGGTTGGGTTTGCCGACCGTAACCCGGCCGCTCATGCCATCGGGCTGGGCGCTCTGGCGGTCGGTAGGCAGATTGCCAATGCCGAGCCGGCGAACTGGGGTTCCCCCGGTATCCCGCGCTCGGTGTGTCCGTCCTCATCCTCGGGTTTTACCCGTTGCTCTACTGGGGTCCCCGTGACACAACCCTTGTCCGAAGGGACATCTGAGGCCACCCCATCCCTTTCTTCCCGAGGGAAAAAGGTCAAAAAGGGGAAAAGAACACGGCGCTCTTCGAGCTCCAGTGATTCCTCCCACAGGGGCAAACGTCACCGCGGTGACTCGCTTTCACGGGCCGAATTTCATGGAGGCCTTTCAAGCATTGACCGCCACCCTGGCGGGCAGGTTGGAGCAGGGCCATGGCCCAGTGGCCTCGCTCGATTTGCCGGCCCGTCATGGTGTGTCAGCCCCGCCGGGTTTCCCGGCCCGGGGCGACGCACCGGTCCCGTTCGACCACCAGTGGGTGGCCTCGGGTAGCGGTATCCCTCATACCGTGAGCAGGGCCCCGGCGTCTCCGCCGTGCCACCGCTCAGTACCGGTGCCGACGCAGACTCGTGTCCCAGCGGTATCCCTGGGCCGACACTCAATCTAGTGTCCGAGCCGCGCCGACCCAGATGGGACACCAGCGTCCTCAATCGGGGCGGGGTTTTCACGCGCCAAACCCCCGATTCCCGGGGGCATGGCGCAAGTGACTCGCTTGCCTCAAGGCGGCCTCCCACCGACGGACCCGTGGGGGGCCGCCTTCAGAAATTTCTGGGGTCCTGGGGACAGGTTGTCTCCGACCGGTGGGTCCTCGAGACACTCGAGTACGGCTACGCGCTCGAGTTCACGGGGACCCCCCCGTCGGACATGATAATTCGGCCCACGCCGATTCCGTCCGACATGGGAAAGCGGTTGGCTCTCGAGGGGGAGATTTCCTCCCTCCTCCAGAAACGAGAAATTTACGCCGCTCCCATGCAAGGGGCGCGGACGGGTTTCATGTCCACCTTCTTCCTGGTTCCCAAGAAGGAGGTGGGCGAGTGGCGCCCCATCTTAAACCTGAAACCCCTCAACAGATTCATACGTCCGCAGCGCTTCCGTATGGAGACGCTGCGGACCATTCTCGAATCTATCGTCACACCCGCCTGGGGGGGCAAGCTTGGACCTGAGGGACGCGTACCTCCACGTGCCCATCAGGCCTGAGGATCGCAAATTCCTACGCTTTATGTACAACAGCGTCATGTACGAGTTTGCGACCCTGCCCTTCGGTATGTCCACTTCGCCCCGAGTGTTCACCCGGGTAGTGAAGACAATCGGGGCTGCTCTACGGAGGTGCGGGGTCATGATATTCATGCCGTGACGACTGGCTGGTAGTGGGGCCATCGCGGGCGGCGACGGATGCGGCACTCAGGCTCACCTGGCGCCTCACTTCCGATCTCAGGTTCCAAGTGAGCGCCGAAAAGTCGCACCCGATACCGTCGCAGAACCCTACCTTCCTCGGAGCGGCTCTCGATCTCCGCCCACCGAGGGGACTAGCCCGCCCTACGGAGGACCGCGTACTGAATTTTCTTCAGTGCGTGTCCCTCTTTCTCCCAGCGGCTGTGGCTCCGGCAAGGGCTTGGCTCAGGCTCCTTGGCCTTATGGCCAGCATGGTGGACTTGGTGGATTTTTGTCTACTCCGGATGCGGCCAATTCAGCTCCATCTGCTGTCTTTTTACCGCCCTCGACACCACCCTATCCACCTGCCGGTACCCACTACGCCCTGGCTGATCCCGCACTTGCGGTGGTGGCTGGACGAGGCCCATCTCACTCAGGGGCGCGTGTTCCGTCCCCCTCAGCCTTGGGTGACCATTGTCACCGATGCGTCACAGCAGGGCTGGGGGGCGACCCTCCACCCGCGCCAGATCGCGGGACAGTGGGGCCCGGAACACCGCTCGTCCCACATCAATGTCTTAGAGTTGATGGCGGTCTTCAATGCCCTTCGGCATTTTCAGACTGCGGTGTCGGGACGCGCGGTGATCGTGCGGTGCGACAATACCACGGTCGTGGCTTATGTCAACCGCCAAGGAGGCACCCGGTCGGCGCAGTTGTGCGCCCTGACTTGGGAGCTCCTTCACTGGTGCATCCGCCAGGGCGTTGCTCTGTCGGCAGCCCACATCCCGGGGGAAGAGAACGTGACAGCCGATGCCCTCTCCAGGGGCTGGATTGCCCCGACAGAGTGGTCCTTGCTCCCTCAAGTGGCACAGACCCTCTTCCGGCTGATCGATCGACCCCACGTAGACTTGTTTGCCTCACGGGCAAACAATCAGCTGCCAACGTATTGCTCAAGGGTTCCAGACCCCAACGCATGGCAGATCGACGCCCTGTCGATTCCGTGGGAGGGCCTCCTGGCTTACGCCTTTCCGCCATTCTCACTCATCCCCCGGGTGTTGACCAAGATAGAGACCGCCCACTGCCGGGTGCTCCTCATAGCCCCGTTCTGGCCGTGTCAGCCGTGGTTCCCTCGACTTGTGAGGCTCCTGGTCCACCGCCCGGTGGTCCTGCCTCAACGTCCGGACCTCCTTTATCAACCCAGTTCCGGGATGATTCATCCGGCCCCGAGGGAACTCCACCTGACGTGCTGGGTGTTATCACCCAGTCGCTCCGCACAGCAGGCCTTTCACGCCGGGCTGCAGAGCTTGCCGCCCAGTCGAGGCGTGCCTCCACTCGTAAGGTCTACGATTGCCGACTTCGCCATTTCTTTAAATGGTGTAGACGGCAATCTATACGTCCCCCCAGTGCTTCTCTGAGGGACGTAGGGGATTTTCTTCTCTACCTGTACGAGAATGGGCTAGCGACCGCCACGGTCAAAAATTACTGGTCGGCCATCGCAGCCATTCATGAGGGTTTTCCCGATGGCTCCTCGATTTCTTCCAATCAAGCGATCTCTCAGCTGGCGCGGGGCATGTTTGTATCCCGGCCTCCGGTACGCAAACTTGTCCCGTCTTGGGACCTCCAGAGTGTCCTCTCCACTCTAGCAGGTCCCCCATTCGAACCCCTCAGCAACGCTCCTTTGCTGCAGTTGTCGATAAAGGTTTCCTTTCTGCTGGCGGCTGCTATGTCGCACAGACGTAGCGAGCTCCACGCCCTGACTTTGGCACCGGGTCACATTCATTGGGAACCTGGTGGTGTCCGGCTGGTTCCTTCCGCAGGTTTTCTGACGAAGAATCAGTCTGATTATTTTCAGCCTCCGGACATTTTCGTTCCGGACTTAAAATCCTTCTCGGCGGTTGCGGCTGACAGGCTTTTGTGCCCTGTCCGGGCGCTTAAATGGTACATAAGCCGCACCAAGCCTATCTGTTCTGGCCATCACCAACTATTCTTGGCCTCGACAACCCCTCATCAACCGGTAACGCGCGATACCATAGCCCGCTGGATCGTTACCGCCATCCGCTCCGTTCCGGGCGGGTGGCCGGCGGCCGAGGGCAATATCCACGCCCACAACGTACGCGGGGTGTCGTCCTCTTGGGCATTTTTTAAAGGTATACCAATAGAGGAGATAACCAAGGCAGCCTGTTGGAAGAGTGCTACAACCTTGTCACAGTGCTACATGAAGGACGTACTCCAGACTGACGGCCAGGCAGGCCGTGCGGTGTTGCAGTCGGCCTCCCAGGGGTCATCCTCCCGCTAGTCCTCTTCGCATCAAGTCTTCACCCTCGGTGAGTTCTTGTCTGTATGCCATATATTTATGCCACTGTCTAACATTGATAATGTTTTTTCCTTGTCCTATGGGGACGACACCCCCCGGGTCGTGTGCGGACAATGTGGCCCCCATATTTTGCGTTTCTTATCTTGCAACAGCTGGTGCCTCCTTCTGGTCGCGCCTCGTTGCCATGACGCCATAATAATTGTATGATGTGCAATAGTCCTGTGTATAACCACCGCCTTCCAAAACGGTGCTAGTCTATGCAATTGTAGTAATTTGCTCTACAGGTAAGTAGAGTGACGTAGACTCCCCCCCCCCACAGTAGTGTGGGTAGGGTCTACGAACGAATACTTACCTGTAGAGCATCCCTCCCGCCTGCCCCACTATACTTGGTTCTTGTATACTTGTACGTATGAGTTTCCGAGAAAGAGGGCGATTGCGCATGGCGTTCGCGCCCATGTGCACTGGGCGATGGAGGGCGCTGTTGCACTTGTTGTAAAAAAGTCTTAGTGTTACCTAGCGGTGCATAGGGAATATGCAATTGTAGTAATTTGCTCTACAGGTAAGTATTCGTTCGTAGACCCTACCCACACTACTGTGGGGGGGGGGATTTTATTTTTTAATACTCTTTCAGAGCGAAATTTCAAACAAGACGGCTGTAGATATCAACAAACAGTCTGTGCATTCCACTGAGGATGTTGTACGCCAATGAAAAGGTAAACTTTTTGGTTAAATACCATAAAAATTCAGAAATAAAGATACCATGGTTGAACCTTTGTGTAGTTATCTACCGTAGTGGTATGTATTTATTTATTCGTCTATTTAGTGCTGTTTTCCTGTTTTGTTCTGTAATTTTGTAACGGGCACATCCGCCACAAGCCTCGGCTTTTAGGATGATGCCTCCATGTGATGTGAATGTGGAAATAAATGTTTTATTGATTGATTGATAACAATTCAGAAATAAATTAAAATGGTCTGTAAAAGAAATATAAGAGTGAACCATTTATTTGAACTGTCATCAGTAGGTTTTCAGGATATTGACAATAGAAGGATATCAAATACAATGTCATTGTACACTTTTAAAATAAATTAAGAGACATGCATTTTTTTGCCCAGTACCAAATGAGGTACATGTATAACACAGTCCATTACAAAACCAATTTTGACCAGATTAACCAACAAGAGATAAAACGATCCGACACTGAGACGACAAAAGCAAAACTCTACAGAATGTGGTCACAGGGAACATTCATCAACTCATGTTCAAAAATCCTCATATAATAAATCAAAACTAATCACACAATATAAAATGCAAAGGTAGGCATTAGTCACCATCCTAGCTTTTGTTTTCACAATTGTTGATTAAACAAAATGATTGCATTGAATGGTAATTTACAACCCTAATTACTCCTAACCCGGAGTATAGCCAAGAAGAGTTTTAGGCCAACTGACAATATCATAAACTCATAGCAATAAATTAGTGATATGTACAGGCTAATAAGTGCTCCATTCAATGTATGTAATAATAATAATATTTGAGTTTATATAGCGCTTTTTCACTCCCGAATGGGTGTCTCAAAGCGCTTCAAATTATTACCCCTGGTCACTGGGCCTTAATTCACTCCTTAAACCATCTCAGCTCCCTGGGGAGTATACAGCCTTGTGCAACAAATGCGCTACTCGGCTAAATCAATCACAAGAACCATCTCTGCCCTCACAGGTCCCCATTTACCCCTGGGTCGAGAGAAGCAATAATGGTTAAGTGTCTTGCTCAGGGACACAAGTGTCACGACCGGGATTCGAACCCACACACTGCTGAACAGAATCAGCAGAGCTTGAATTCGGTGCTCTTAACCGCTCGGCCACGACACCCCACAACGACACCCCGTAAATTTTAACCTTAAAAGAACTGATGGCAATTAGCTGTTTTTACTGAGAGGCAATTTTTTGTTTATGAGTTGCCACTTTTGACCAAATAAACAAACAGGTTAATGATATTCTGTTGCCACAAAATTAAAGGCACTAGACACTATTGGTAATTACTCAAAATAATTGTTAGCAAAAGTTACTTGGTAACGAGCAATGGAGAGTTGTTGATAGTACAAAACAATATTTATCCCGCTGAAGTAACGTAGTTTTTGAGAAAGAAGTAAATTTCTCACTTAAATATTATTTAACAACTTCAGGCTTAAATTAGGCTTTTATTATGTTTTGTTTTGGGGGTTTTTCATTGTTCTCCTGCAACTTCGATGACCAATTGAGTCCAAATTTTCACAGATTTATTATTGTATGTATAATGTTGGGATACACCAAGTGCTAATGACTAGTCTTTGAGAACTACCAAAGGTGTCCAGTGCCTTTAAAAGATTAATGCACCATTCTGGCTAATTATGCATCAAATGTTTCAGAACCTGGGGAGGTTCAAGGACTCGAGGGTTCAGTTATTAATGTTATTTGTGTATGCATTCATCCATAACGATTTCATATTTTGAGACACATGTACATCCACAACCAGGTAGCAACTATAATTTGTTACATTAGGTGCGTTCGTTTAGCTTCCCTGGGTCGACTCCGGTGTGTGGCGGTTTTTTTCTTCCCAAGACGAACGTGGGTAATTATCTGCACACGTTCGTCCTGGAAAGAAAAAACATCACACACCAGGGTCGACCCAGGGAAGCTAAACGAACACACCCAATGATACCATACTCTCCAAATAAAACAATTTATAAAAGTTCCTGGAAAAAACAACCTGGGAAAATTTTTATATATTATAAAATGTACAAAATTTAATATAGGACTGTATCACTCATACAAAGTATTGAAATATCAAACCTGTAAAAGATAACATGTGGAATTTGTTTTAAAGTGCATAGTGTTGAGAAAACCCCAAAACAGCATCTGTAACAAATCAATTTGTTCAGATGTTTGTATATTACAAGTCCATATCTGAATCAAGGCACTTTGGCTAGTCTATGTTCGTTGACACAAAGGTCAAAGTTCGAGACATCAAGAGTCTGGTGGATAGAGTTTGACAAGATGACTGAGTTTCGATGGGTAGCTTGTGACTGGACAGCAGTGGTGACCTTTAAGGAAACTGTAGATACATGGGTAGCAGAAAACATATCTGCAATTGAAAACAAAATCATGATGATCAACCGTTTCGTCCAAACTTTGCAAGGTGTCGAGTCCAAGATTTATACCAAAAATCATGTCAGCATTGCCTTATTTATATCACAATATACAACTAAAAACAGGAAACTAACGGAGCAATTTAACATTAATATTTTAGTTGTTTCCAACATTTATTATTTTATAGGTTTTACCTGACTGCAAGCACAGGACCTAAGGGGAGAAGCTGAAAATCCCATGGAGGAAATTTCTAACCAGTTGCCAGATATTCAGTTGTAATCACCCCATAAAGGTAGCAACTTCATCAGTTCCTCATCATTTCAGGGTAAGATCAGGGGCATCTTTCTACTCGCGCAACGTTTATTGCTAAGATTGTGCTCCATTAACACAATCAATCTCACCCAAATGGACTTGCACAGTTGCGCAAAGTTATGTGAAATCGACTGTCTGATCAGTTAACTTTTAAAAGCACTGCAGCTAGATCCCAATTGCATGATATTTTTTTATAGCATCCTGCTCTTATGGCACCCTGTAAGTGCAGAATTCCATGGTGGGCAGCATCATGAAATTAGTCTGAGACAGTTAGGAGTCTCTTAGACTGTATATACTAAGCGCCTTGAGTACTTTGTTACTAGATATGTGTGCTGTATGAGACTTTGATATTATTAGACTCACCCTGATGTTGATAATGCAGTATCGTTCGTTCTGTGCTTGTGACACAGAGGACATAAAGATACATCTTCAGGAACTGCGCTCTTCTCTTTTTGCTCAACCTTTGATCAAACAGAAAAGAAAAAGACAGATTGATGCCTTTCCAACATAAACCTCTTATTCCCCTTGCCAATATTTCGTTTCCAGTTTAAATTTCCTTAAAATTTGCGATGTAAATACAATTTTGAAATGGATAAAGAGGGGTTCTAAGGTCAGTTTTATAACGAACGTTGGCAAATACAACATTGAAAGGGTATCAAATACAATGGCTCCTTATTATGGGTGTGCTCGTTTAGCTTCGCTGGGTTGACCCCAGTGTGTGGCGGTTTTTTTCCCCAGGACAACCGTGGGTAATTATCTGCACACGTTCGTCCTTGAAAAAGAAAACGCCACACACCAGGGTCGACCCAGGGAAGCTAAACGAATGCACCCTATGTGAGTTACAAGACACTTGTAAGATTTTGTCTAACTTCACAAGGACTCACTGTAGCCCTAGTAGAACCCAAGACTGCTTGGAGGAGTCCAACCTTGGCTACATCTATTGGAACACGAGTGCATCACAAAGCTAAACTTGACCACTTGACAAAGCTGATATGGTACAAATAATTTATGTTACCATTCCGGGAAAGTTACTGTGACATCAACTGATACAACCAACAAGTGAAAGGGGTTAATTAATTCCATTTTATGAGAACAAGCAATCATAACAGCAATCCATTACTGAGAAATCCACATTGATTTAATTGAGCATCTCATTTAACCGTTATAAATGATTGCAATTAGACAGGGAACGCATGTCGTCAGTGTTTACTCTCTAGTCTAGTTACTGTATGTACAAGTCATTAGGGGGAATAAACTGACTCAGTAACTAGGTATGTCTGGAGTGTTAATCTATCAACTTCCTCCTATAGTTAATTAGAAGTTCCGCATCGTCAAGTGCTTGTTCTAGTTCTCTTCCTGTTTCTTGAGAAGATGAATCTGTTGACGTCTTTAAACTCATGATTTATGTTTGAATAAGAGGGCGCTAGAATCTGTGATACTCCCGTGCCTGGAACTACATGGAGGCAATTATATGTTCCCCTGGTTTTGATTTTGGTGCCCCTTCAGAAATGTTTTCATTTTAAGGTATTACAAGTGAAAATGGCCTTGCCCTATCAAAGATGAAATTCCACTTAAAGGAACACGCTGTCTTGGATCGGTCGAGTTGGTCTTTGAAAAGCGTTTGTAACCGTTTGTTCAAAATTTGCCTCGAAATCGCGTGGTTTTCCTTTTACTTTGCAAACTAACACGGTCGGCCATTTATGGGAGTCAAAAATTTGACTCCCATAGATGGCCGACCCAGTCGACGAGGTAGAAGGAAAACCACGCAATTTCGAGTGATACCTTTTTATTTAATAACAAACAGTTACAAACGCTCTACAAAGACCAAATCGACCGATCCAAGGCAACGTGTTCCTTTAAAACTCATACACACATTTACTTTACCTTAGGTGGTTTAGGTATTGGTAATGCAGTAACAGCCAGTCTACTCTGATTGTCTTGACTCATGTACCACCACTCCAAGAACTGTAGGAAGAAGATACTGACTGAGAGACCCTGTGAGATGGAGATTGCAGCAATGCCGATGCCTCGCTTGAGATAATGCCACAAACCTGACGACAGACTTTAGAGAGATGGGAGAAAGGTACAGAGACACTTTAATAGATGTTAACTATGTGGGGGTGTAGTGGCCGAGCGGATAAGAGCATCGGACTCAAGTTCTGGTGGTTCATCGGGATGTGGGTTCGAATCCCGGTTGTAACACTTGTGTCTTTGAGCAAGACACTTAGCCATTGCTTCTCTCCACCAAGGGGTAAAATGGGTACCTGTAAGGGCAAAGATGGTTTATTTGAATGATTAGCTTGGAGCGCGGTAACTCGCAGCACCGGCTGTACACTCCCCAGGGAGCTGAGATGGTTTTAGGAATGATTAAATGGCCCAGTGACAAGGGGTAACAATGTTGGAAGCGCTTTGAGAAGCTCTTAGAACTGTGATAAAGTACGTATCAAAATCAATTATTATCGTTATTTAATAAATAAGCATCAGGGATAGAGAATATTATTTAATTTTAAACATACACCGATTGGTGTAAAGCACTGTACTTTCCAGAGTCCTGTGAAGAAAAAAACGACAGGCATCAGGTGGGATTCAAACCCACTGACTTCTGAGACATTGTTAGTGGAACCATGATCTCTACTTCTGTCTTTTCAGATTGCTCTATGTGATCTATGTGAACCGCCAACCTGTGATAGCGGAAAAGTAAACTTCTTTGTTGTTCTAAAACAGTTTTAAAATATCTTTACTGTGTCGTTTGTTAGCTTTTTGTGTTTGTCATTATAATAAATACATGCATACAACTTGCCTCCTTCATTGCTACAAAGGCTTGTAATTAGTTAGTCTTTAAGTACTACTTCAACCTTCCTTGGTAAATACAATGCAATATATAACTTATAATTAATCAAATATTTTCATAGATTGCGAAACGTTTCCACGGTATTCTAACTGACAGCGTGCTCCTTAAGGGTAGAGCAAACACCCCACTGCTGCTTGGCAACGCACTCCCCAGTATCATGGTGGCAGGGTCTGTGAGGTTACCGTTCCAACTGATTTAACCTTGTTAGTATAGTCAAGTAAATTTATATATAGTGGTGTATGCATGGCCCCAATGGAAGTAATTTGAAGTGTCTGGGCATACCCTTGTTGCTTCCCAGGGTTCACTTACAGTGTATTGGGGACTGTCCAAAGTTGTCAACATTTTCCAGGTTCCTGATGATGACTAGAGCAAACTAGTCCGTTGAGACCACCCCAAGAACTGACTCCGTGGTAGTACAGTTAATTACAGTAGTCCCAACCTATTTCTTTACCATCCGCCTAGGTAATATTTAATAAGCAGGACAGTTCTTTTCAAAACTGAGAAGTCTCCCGAACACCCAAACAATCTACTCCGCTGTAGTAGAATTAAGCAAGACAGTTCTCTAAGAACAAACTCTACCTGGCAAGTAGATAGTGTTACCACAAACCAAATACATATTTTCTAGGTTGAAAAGAGAGTTCTACTTTGGTCTCTCCTCATACTCTCTGTATGATTGTAAGTGTTTTAAGCTTTGGACGGCATGAACCTAGACTTAGGATGCTCAGAATAGACTTACCCTGTATTTTGTCCAACAACTGATCCCTGAGAGGCCTGGAATAGTATATCCTCCCTACTCAGGTTTTTTAATCTTACTCCTGTATACACACGATGAAGAAAAGAAATTAACCAAATTGTGAGCTGGTAAGATGTGACCTAGTGCTAAATATCATGGGAAAGGTATATTCAGAGGCATCTCTGAGGGACCTTCAACAATCTTCATCGGCAAGAAAAAAATTTCAGAAAATATTAGTTAACACACAAGCACAAGATGAATGCAGAAAATATAGTGCTGTGTTTCAGCCGAGTTGGGACACAACCGTGCTATAGTTTTCCATATTCCATGGAGGGCATGAAAATTAATTTCTCTAAAAGCAAACTTGACACGTAGCTTAGAGGTGGATTTACAGCAGGGCAATACACAGAGTGTTATATAGTACAAACCACTCTTGTTGCCATGGATCAACCAATCAAAATCAAAGGCTCAAGTTTGCTCGAAGATGATGATAAATAAAATATACTTCATGTGTAAAAAATTAACATGGAATCACCTGCAAGCTTCAAGAACGGAGAATGGCAATCGGACTTATCAAAGAGATATCTCAACTGATAGAAGAACATGGTGCTCTGGAAAGTAAGAACATCAAGAAATCATAATCTTAGTCCATGTCTTGTAGTATGTTGCTGGTTTTTATTGTTATCTGTTTTAAAAGAAGAAGGTACACAAGCCTTGCTTACCCATTCGTCATGATGTTAATATATATTCTTAATGGTGAGCACAACACAGGTAAGATTAGTACAGGGAAGAATGGAGGGGAATAGAAGCAAGGGCAGACCAGCAATGAGATGGACAGATGACATAAAGAGGTGGACTGGATTGGTAGAGACGCCAGTTACCGCCATGGTGAACCACCAGATGGTTGGAGGGCTGTGATGAAGGCCACAGCAGCACAATTCAGTACCTCTGACCGAGAAGAAGAAGATGGGGCATGATTTGTCTTCAAATTACTATGCCACAATTCGAATAAAAGTATGTTTGTTTACATTTCATTTTTCTTAATAAACACCAACAAAAATAAACACCCAGACAAACAAACCTCTAATGTCATATGTAGGAATGGGAAGACTGTCTTGAAGATCCTTCGTAGTCTAAGTTGCTCTACTACTGCACCGGGTCGATCCAAATCTTCATCTCTCCACCTCTCATACAAAGCTTCTAGTTTCAGCTTCAGGTACGGAACAAGTGCCTTCAAATAATAATTGTTGCAATAATGAATTGTAATATTGCACTTTATCTACATACTTATTAAATGCTTAGTTTAAGACATGGTCAGTTTTTGAGTAATGGTACCCATTTATATAGCTGTTAGCACCTTCTGAGGGTTCACATGGTGATGCGACACAATCTGCAGATAACCTTGCCTGAGAAACACGCAGGCAAATCCCTTTACTTGTCTTAAAGTGTACTGGGTGGAACTCAAAGCCACACTCTGTCATTCATGAGCTGTTTTGTTACAGATCAATTTTACAGAGCTATTTTGTCCAGATCTCGCAAGGCATCATAATGAATGCAAGGAGCATGTCACACATGTTATAAGGGCCCTGCCACACAGTGGCAGTGTTGAATGGGGCCTGTCCACCTACCAGGAAGATAATGGATCTCAGATGCTGCCAACTTCTTAGGCCTTGTGGAACATCCGACTGTGCTTTGATGCCTGAAGCCGCAGCACAAACTCGCTTTAAACTGTAGAAGTTCTCTGCAAATGATGCACCTGATAGAAATAAACAGAGACACACACACAAATTGGTATAACAATGTGTACAAAATGTTTTAATTCTTTAAAACACTCAATGGGGGGTATACCCAACCCCTTTAAGAATTCATATAGGAGTTGTAAACGAATTTCTTAGCCTTGTACTAATAGCCACTCTTATCTTGGAGAGATGGCTTCCAGATGGCTTGCAGGGTTGGAAATTGGTCCTAATGAGTCAAAGTGTACACAATGTGTTCTTTAAAACACTCAATGGTAAACAGTCTGCTTGTAAACAAGTTTTGTATACCCAACCCCTTTAAGAATTCATATAGGAGTTGTAAACGAATTTCTTAGCCTTGTACTAATAGCCACTCTTATCTTGGAGAGATGGCTTCCAGATGGCTTGCAGGGTTGGAAATTGTTCCTAATGAGTCAAAGGGTTTTTCCTCTAAGCACAATAAACTTGCCCAACTTGAAATTATTTTGCCTAACTCTGTTCAACACCCTACACCCTAATACAAATCTTACTGGTTGTGCTTAGGAAATGATGTTGCAGAAGTACGTCTACTGATGTGTAGATTTCATCAGCGAACCGGTAGAGGATGGCATACCGAGCTGGATTGTGTTCAGCAAGAATCTGCATCGGAAAGAAGTCATTACGGTTAAATGAGCAAGAGCTAATGAAGAATGTCCTGCAACAACTGAACAAGAAATCCAGATGCAGGACACATGCCTCAAACTACAAGCCCTGTGGTTTTGTTGTGGTGTCCTTTGCAAAAGTTCAATACAAACTCACATTTTCCTCATAGAATTGCCGCTACCAGAGGAAAACCACCATGCTCCTTCAAGAGTGAAGTTCAAGGTCTGAGGACAGACCTGGAACTTGGTCTTTGAGAGAGCAAGGCCATTTTCATTTTGCAGAGGGCACTTCCATTGGAAAACGTAAAGGTTAAAGGTTAATGGGAACTTTTGAAGGGGCTCCAAGGCCAATACCAGGGTAATAAAGGTCATGACCTCAGTGCCCATCATTTAAATCCAGGTTTGCAGGGAATGTTAGGAAATAGAAGTTTCATGTGAGTGTAATGCAAGTAATTTGAAACTCAAGTGAACTTGTTGGAACCTTGTTTAAAACTTGTGAAGGAAGCCTTAGCAATTCATAAGCTGTATGGTAATGAAGTAATTCAATAAAGCCGTCAACAAAAACAATTTCACCTTTACAGTGACAATTTTAAGACTTTGTAACAATATAGAAAAGTCACCTTTATCAAATGCTTCATGGCCGGTCGAAGTGTACTCATCAAACTTTCTTGAGCAAGAACTTCAAAAAATGAAGGTCTGTTTGAGACTGTCGTTGATGTCAAGTGAGCACCAAGTTCCGCCATCTTGTCTGTGTTTTATAACTGAGTTAATAAAAAAGAAAGAGTTCAATCAGAAATAAATAATTAGTTAGTTAGTCTTGACTTATTATGATTAAAGTTCCGGTCCAGGGAAAAAGGAATCCCGTTGCCTCTTCCATTTTTCTAGTGAAGGACCAGTTGTTCAAAATCTTACCAAAGTTTGAACCATATTTTAGCATCAATGGGGGGGGGGGGAGGATTGAAGAAAACTGGATGGGGATGTGGAGCGTCCAGGTTGCTAAAAGCAGTACGCTTTACAGTCAGCTTCGCAACAATGGTAAAAAATTGTTGCAATTTAATCTACAATAAAACTGACTGAGTAAGAAAGGGTGCTACAACCAGATTTGCCGGTTTACATAGCATTTATTATTAAATCTCAGCCGGTTCCAGCAGTATACCCACTAACTTATTTATTTAATTCAAGTTTAAACAAATAAATTGTCAAATTGTCCATCATGATTTATGAACAAGTAGAAGTACTAAGTTCTAGGCCTACCTACCAGCATTAAATTAAATGGCATTATCATTATGATTAGCCGTACGTACTTGTCGTACTCATACAGAATCACAGACAGAATTGCAGATAGTCCAGAGCACATTCTAGCCTATAGTAGAGCACTTCCTACGACTACATTCCTGTTCAGAAAGTTGGTGTAGCTAGTTGTACACACAAGAACTTGAGAAGTGCATGCACTCGGCAGCTGGCTGCAGCCGGCCCACCCAAAATTCACACTTGATTGTAATTTTACAAACCCACAATCGCCCCATCTCCCCTTACCTTTTTCAGTGAAGGAATCAATTCCAAAACGAGTGCCAGCTACCACAGACCATGCATAGATATGTTCTTTGTGTCTTATTTCTTGTTTTATATCTCTAATTTGCAGTTAAATATGATAACTTTACCTGCGAATGAATGTGCTTTCTAGCAGACGACGATGTTGATGTAATAAGAAATAATTCCACTGGTAACCGCAGTCATTATATAGAAAGACTACGGGAATACGTACGGAGAGGTACCAGTTAAAAATCTGCTTCTTCGCGCAATGCATGCTGGGATATGCTGACAGGGCAGCGCCATCTTTCTCTAGCCCGTCGGACTTCCGATTAGTCTGCTAAAAAAATCACACGAAATCGGCGTTTTTACAAATTTTATTGTAAGTATGTATGCAATAATTGATACTCTGATAGTTGTTTTATATGACAAACTTCGTTTGAGTGTTATTCTTGTTTTTCGTAGATTGAAATACGCGTTTTAATGCAAGGGTTTGCCGGTTCTGACTTCCGTAAACAGCCAACATAATTTCAGTGTACCCACCCACTTTTGATTATTTTTTTAATATTATTTTTTGCACACACCCGCTTCCAAACCAAATGAAATGAATAAAAAACACGGTTCCCATTGGAATATCGTTGAATAAATCATTTATTGAACATGATCTGGCTTTAACTTAAAACCGATTTCAAGGTTAGTTATTTTTGTACGTGCACTCGTACGTACTCGCTTGGGTATTATGGTCGGTATGTTACGCGTACGAGACAGTAAACAATACAAACAACTGCGTAGGTTGGTCAAGTCGACCTACATGTAGCTTACGGTGGAATATCACATTCTCGCGGTATTTAGCGCAATAGCTAGCAGTTAGCACTTTTCTTTAATAAAATGAAACATGTCCACCGAACTGTGATGATTGTTTTTGTTTATTTTGGGAAGATTTCTGTATCCTGATACTACCACTTTTTTTTGCTAATCTTTTAATTTTAAACATCTACATGAATGATCTATCTCATATTTTATTACGAGTAAGTTAGAAATAGAATAGATACTCTTGATTTATGATGACCCTTATTTCTCAACAAAATAATAACAAAGTTGTGGCAGGATACAGAAATCTTTCTGCTGATTTTGTTTGTTGAAACTGGATTTGAAATTGGAATTGAACAATTACTTTCAGTTTCAAGTTTCAGTCACATTTTGACAATAAAATACATCATAGTCTGATTATTTCGTTCATACAAAGTCCCTAGTCTTTATGTTTGTAAGTCTAATAATGAGCGTTCGTTAGCCGTGAACTCTGCCCTGGTGCTATTAGTATTGGATTGTACGTGTAGTGATCATGCATGGAGGCGAGTCTCCTAGTCGATGTTGTCATATAGTACTGAGGATTTTTTTCAATGGCCAGCTTATTTTCCCCTTATTCAATTTTGTTTAATTCTCATTATGACAGCTTCTTCCCGGATTTAATTACAAAAGTTCATCATGACGGATTCCAAGTATTTCACAACGACCAAGAAGGGTGAGATCTATGAGTTAAAGGCAGACCTAAACAGCGACAAGAAGGAAAAGAAGAAAGAAGCTGTGAAGAAAGTTATCGCTAGTATGACGGTCGGCAAGGATGTTAGGTGAGAAGAAAAAACACTTCAAAAAGATCCCAGTTTTTGTTGTTAATTAAACACAAAACATTGTTATTTGAAACATTTTTTTGAGAAACTGTTTTTTGTAAGACTATAGTACCTCTGGCCAAAGTCTCTTGTGTTTGAAATAGTTACTTAAGGCAAGTCGTGGCTGAGCGGTCCAGTGCACTGACCTCGAGCTCTGGTGTTTCTGACTAGCAGAGTGTGGGTTTGAGTCCTGGTCTTTACATTCCTCACAGTGGTGTCCTTAAGCAAGATACTAAAACAATTATTGCTTTGTCCTTTGGATAGGACGTAAAGCTGAAGGTCCCGTTTGTATACAATGTAAAATAATCCAGTACACTTATTGTTAAGAGGAAGGGTTTGCCTTGGTGTTTTCTGGTATTTTTGGCTACAGATTGCGCCACAGCCCTCGTAAACTGTTACTTGGTGCTTTGTAAGGAAATGGGTCTTATATCTTGAGCATACGCCTCTCTTAATATTTATGCATGGAGTACATGACAACTCTAACCCAAAACGAGGCCATAGGCGCAGCCACTGCAAGTGGTGGCGGACGTGCGCCTATAGTCTCATTTTGGGTAAGAACTATGACGTCATGCGTAAATATTAAGAGAGGCGTATAGCTGTGCATACCTTGGAGACCAAGTAATTAGTGCTTTCAGGCGCCTTTGGGTGTGATAAAGAATGTAAGAACTGCATACTATTTTTATGATACATTTGTATTATTTCAGCTCCCTCTTTCCTGATGTGGTGAACTGCATGCAAACTGACAACCTGGAGTTGAAGAAACTTGTGTATCTCTACTTGATGAACTACGCCAAGAGCCAGCCTGACATGGCTATTATGGCAGTCAATACATTCGTCAAGGTAAGAATAATGAAATAGCAGAAAAACTTCAGCATCCCTCCTACTGTCCAAGGTGTCAAGGTTTTCAATAATAGATTATTTAGAGTCTGTAGAACTTTAAAATGTATTTTAAAAGGTATTTTTGTCAGGCATTTTTCAGTTTCATACAATTTGTTGGGCTAAAACTACAAAACGGTGTTAAATGTGAAATATAGGGATTTAAAGGCTAACAGAGCAGGTAAGTGGAAATAGATAATAAGCAACAAAAAGGGGAAGGGGCTAGTTTGACCTGAAGGAGGTAGAGAACACAAATAGAATGTTTAGCAGAAAATCATTGACATTCCTCCTCCTGTCTGAGCATCTAAGGTTTTGAATAATAGACGATGTAGAGTCAGTAGATCTTTTATAAGGTAATATTCTGTATATTTAGGTAGCTTCATCTCCACACAAAATCATTTAGAACTACAGAAATTTAGGTTTTGCGAAATGTGAAATATATGGATAAAAAGACTAACTGAAGCTCAACTGTTATTTCTTTTTGTCCCTTTGATTAGGTCTATTTGTGCAAGTCTCAATCTTTTTGGTTAAGTGCTGGTTGATTGTTTGTTGTATTGATTGTTTGTTGTATTGATTGTTTGTAATACTTGCTCATTATCTATTGTGTGTTTTAACTGTTTAACCTTTAGCTCTTTTTAAGGAAATTTTTATGCTGTACATGTTCTAGTGCAGTTCAACCATATCGGTTGTCATTCTGTTCATTTCTTTGTAATGTTTTTATGAAACAAACCAATAAATATAATATAATATATATAATATATAGGACTGCGAGGACACCAACCCACTGATTCGTGCTCTAGCAGTGCGCACCATGGGCTGCATCCGAGTGGATAAGATCACAGCATACCTGTGTGACCCGCTGCGTAAATGCCTGAAGGATGAAGACCCCTACGTGCAGAAAACTGCCGCAGTATGTGTAGCTAAGCTGTATGATATCAACCCACAGCTTGTTGAGGATCAGGGATTTATTGATCAACTGAGGGACCTTTTGACTGCATCAAACCCAATGGTGAGTAGTCACACCTCTTATCGAAAATTATTCCACTCATGTATAATAACAATTATTTCAATTAATTTCAATTCACTTTATTATCCCTGATTATCATTTCGGCCTTCACATCAACTTCACAAAAGTTATGATAATACTAACCGCTCATTACCTGCAAGGTATTGTGGGTTAGGATTAAAGTACGAGACCTACTCCTTTTTACATAGCACCATGTAATGGTTTACAAGATGCTGTGGTGCAATATGCAGCCAATCGAACAAGAAAACATCGGAGCAAACCCCCTCCTCTTTGCGATAAGTGCCCTGGTTAATTACCAATGGATTTGTCCATCCAAAGGACAAAGCAATGGTAAAGTGTCTTGCTTATGGACACAAGTGTCACGACTGGGACTCCAACCCACACACTGCTGATCAGAAACACCAGAGCTTGATGTAACTATTTCCTTTTGTTTTAGGTGGTCGCTAATGCCGTGGCAGCCCTGTCTGAAATCAACGATGCCTCCCCATCTGGCACTACCCTGTTCGACCTGAATTCTCAAACCATTAATAAACTGCTGACTGCATTGAATGAGTGCACAGAGTAAGTTTGGCCCGCACATTCCCTTTTGTTATCATTGACTATATGTACCAAACAATGTAGCCCAAGTTGAGCTTTAGGGTCAAGTTGACCTGGTTTCTTCCACTCTTGTCGACCCCAGCTCATATACCTTCATATAGAAGGATTGCACTTGACGTCAATGACCGCCATCTTTGATGACGAAACAATAAAAAAGTGGTGAATTGTGCTTGCGTATTATGCATTATGCTTGTAGCTGAGAGTCATGCGAAGGGCGTACTTGCATGCTGCACGTACTTGCATGCTGCACAAGATCTCCGCCAATAATAGCCTTTCATGCTGGCACGTTTCATCAATGATGGCAGACAATGCAAGGGGCCTATTTATAAACGTAATTTCATGCACTGGTATACTTGGGGGATCAGGTTGGCACAGTGGATTCTTTCCCTGCCCTTCACCTCTGTCGACACCAGTTCAAATTTCACCTCAGACCAGAGTCTTGCTTGTGGATTGGGTTTTCAGTCCTACCTGATTCTGTTGGTTTTCCTCTATTTTTGGATACTTCAAGCCTACGGAAAAATGCTTTTCTTGATCCCTTGGTGTCATTACCAGGAAGATTTAAGATAAATCAGTTTTTATAAACTCAAAAGGAGACTAAATGGAGTTTGTAACTTTCTTTGTTTAGATGGGGTCAGATCTTCATCTTGGATTCTCTGTCCAACTACACTCCTAAAGATGACCGAGAGGCTCAAAGTATCTGTGAACGAGTCACTCCCAGACTGGCTCATGCTAACGCTGCTGTGGTGCTCTCAGCTGTTAAGGTGCGTGTGGACTAACTCAGGCCTGTATGCTTCGTTTTTGAAAGGGCAAGGGCACCAAGGCATTTTCTTCTTGGTTAAGGGCACCCTATGATGAAATTGCAAATTTGTATTGGAGCATTTTAAGGGCACCAAGGCAATGACCAGGGGACACGGAGGCAATCGCCTTCGTTGCCTCCGTGAAGTATCTGGCCTGCTAACTAAAGTTCCTATTGAAGGGCACTGCTGTGAAGGACATTTCTATTTTAAAAAGGAACCAAGGCAATGCGCATGGAGGCAATTCCCCCATTGCCTTAGTCATGTTAGTCCAAGAATATCAGGCTTGGTATCTTATTTAACCCAAACTGTACATTGTTAAAAGGAGGGTATACCTTTTGTAATTACTCCAAGAATGAATAACCATACAAACTGACTTGTTAAGAAGCTCTGCAGCTGTTGATAATGTATAAGATTTTTAATAAACTATTCCCTTCTATTAAAGGAATGTTGTATTGGAGAGAGTGATTCAACAACATTTCGATATGAGGAGTTTTTCGGCATGAAAAATTTCTTCTTATAGTTTTCCTCCAGCGTCTACAACTGAACATTTCTTCTAGTTTCCTATTCATTCATCCTGTTGTTGACGCTAAATGTGCTGTTGTTTGTGTTATAAACAATTAGTTACTTGTAAGCCAGTAGCTATTATTATTATTTTAGCATTGAATCATAAACTACCGTATTGTTACCTCAATAGGTCCTGATGAAGTTCATGGAGATGATGCCAGTTGATGGGGAGTACCTGACCACCCTAACCAGGAAGCTAGCTCCCCCTCTTGTTACCCTACTCTCTGCTGAGCCTGAAGTGCAGTATGTAGCCCTCAGAAACATCAATCTGATTGTACAGAAGAGGTTAGTGTCTTTCAGAAACTAGTCTTGCTAGTCTGTAGATTTCAGAATTCTACTTCAGACTACTTAAGTTTTGAAAAGAACTTGCCACCTGGGCCTGGTAGGAAATCGGCCAGGGCCACTATTTAGAAATTCGGACAGGGCCACTATTTTCGCTTGGTGTATCAAGGGGACTTCCATTGTTAACTTCACTGACGCAGAGCAAATTCCTAATATGTCTCAACATTTCGACTAGCTTTCTCTAGTAATCGTTGGGAGACTGAAGAGTGTGAGACATGTTGGTCTATTTAGGATTCAGAGGTTTTAGGGTAGAGTCAGTAACTGCTCTGTTTAGTTCTCTGAAAGGAGAACTGTGGTTGGAGGGTGCAAAGCGAATATACACCAATACTTCAATATGCAATGCCTCAAAACTCACACACCTCTTCATGTTTTTGTTTTTGTCTTCATTTTGTTTCTTGTTCATCCAAACAGGGCAGAGATCCTGAAGCATGAAATGAAAGTGTTCTTCGTCAAGTACAACGATCCCATCTATGTTAAGCTTGAGAAGCTGGACATCATGATCCGTCTGGCTTCCCAGGCTAACATCGCCCAGGTCCTGGCTGAGCTCAAGGAGTATGCTACAGAGGTTGACGTTGACTTTGTCCGCAAGTCAGTACGAGCTATCGGACGTTGTGCCATCAAAGTTGAGGTGAGTTAGAGCACACTTTGTATTAAGCTTGGGCGATATTGATTTATTTTATTCACGATATATCGCCGACAATATATCGCGATATTCGATATAATCGCGATTAATTAAGTTTGACATCATCAGTCTTCAAACTCCCAGTGAAAAGCATAAGAGAGGTGTTCTAATGACCTATTCTTCTGGTTTTACTCCAAACCTATGGGGTGCACGATGTCTCAGCTAGCAAATACATCGCGGTATCGCGATACTTAATCGATATCGCGATACTTAATCGATATCGCGATATATCGATATTTTGATTAAACCAAATCGATCCGATATCGAAATCGTTTCCAAATTAGTATCGCGATATTCGATAATATCGTGATATTGCCCAAGTTTACTGTGCACCCTTCTACACACAGTACCACATACTTTTTAGGCTAGCATTGGGTACATGGGTTTCATGAGTTTATATGGCTGGTATCATGTGAAAAACTTGTGACTTATATTATTTGTATTTACCCTTACACTGATGTGTGTAAGCATTGTATACGCGGTACTTTCCCGAGTTCAGTGAAAGTTCTGTACTTGTGTACAGCGGACTCACAGTATCCTGTGGTGTTTTGAAACAGTTTGGCTGGAGAGTGCAATGATAGAATTGTATATTCCACAATTGTTATATTAAATAAAATGCGAAAGATTTAAGTAGTTGTTTGTACTTATTGGGATGTGGGAGACGGTTGTTGAGGAAGTGTTTAAGGCGGTTGTTTCTCGAACTTCCGTAATGTTGCGTCTGTGCAACAACTTTGTATCTCGATTGTACAACAACGTCATGTCTTTCACAAAAATATTTCACGCAATATCATTGTATCTCAGTGCCTACTGCTTTTGTGTGAACATCTGGGTTATTTTAAGCGAGGTACAACCTTTTAACACTCTCAAACTTACGTAATGTAAATTCTGATTAAGGAAATACGTGGTTGTTGTGCACTTACGCAACGATAACTTGTTTTTTCTACTGCAGCAATCTGCTGAGCGGTGTGTGAGCACTCTCCTTGACCTCATCCAGACAAAGGTCAATTATGTGGTCCAGGAAGCCATTGTTGTGATCAAGGACATCTTCCGCAAGTACCCCAATAAATATGAGAGTATTATCGCAACATTGTGTGAGAACCTGGACACTTTAGATGAACCTGAGGCTCGGTAAGACGGATATGCCATTTGTAACTTGACAAGAAGTGTTTGACCTATGGAGATATGGAATAAATTGTCTTAGATGGTTAGTTTCTGTACATGTTATTCAATCAAGCATTAAGCCTATTTAGAAACTTTTGGGTTTGTTTAGTTTTTTTTTTAATTAGAAGATTGAAACTTCAAAACAGGCCTTCAACTTCAGTCTTGAAGGGGAACAACAGTTTTCCTCTGGTAAGGTGCACTTCTATAAAAGAAAATGTAAAGTCCTGAAAACCTTGCAAAAACACAGGGCTTCACTGCATTGCAGTGGGTTCCACGGGTTAAGTAGAGGCCTGTCAAAATGTGTGCATTGGTTCCTAAAAAGAATCTTGGGGATAAAAAGCTATTTGGTTTTCAGGGTGTAGTCTTTCAAACAATTAAACCTGTGCTGTTGGAATTTCTAGAGCTTCCATGATTTGGATTATCGGAGAATACGCTGAGCGAATTGACAACGCTGATGAGCTCCTGGAGAGTTTCCTGGAAGGGTTCCATGATGAGAACACACAGGTGCAGCTTCAGCTCTTGACTGCCATTGTTAAGCTGTTCCTCAAACGTCCAACAGATACTCAGGAGTTGGTACAACAGGTGTTGAGTCTTGCGACACAGGTGGGTGCAAAAGGGGGATTTCAAGGTCTTCTTAGAATGTGATAGTACGTGGGGAAACAAACTGATGTAATTCACGAACCTTTGAGCAAAAGTGGGTGCAGCAGTGGGATTATAGTTTCATCTTTAAGTAGGATTAATGTTTGGTTTGACTTTAATTTAGGCAAAATTTTGTAAAAAAAAATGGAATTAAATTTCAAAGCATTCGTGTTCAGTATGTTTGTTCCATATACAAAAGTATCTGCAAAAGCAGGGTTCTGATTTAATATTTCCATTTAACATGGTGACATATATGTGACATCAAAATTTATTTGTTGTGTAGCTTAGAAAATTCTATACTTAAACATGTAAAGATGATTAATTATCTATCTATTTGTTTACAGGACAGCGACAACCCTGATCTCCGAGACCGTGGCTACATCTACTGGCGCCTTCTCTCAACAGACCCAGCGGCTGCTAAGGATGTCGTCCTCGCCAACAAACCTCTTATCTCAGAGGAGACAGATCTCATTGAGCCAACCTTGCTGGATGAACTCATATGTTACATTGGTAGCCTGGCCTCTGTCTACCACAAACCACCGAGTGCATTCGTGGAGGGTCGCAATGCAACAAGAAGAGTTCTACCAACACGAACACCAGGGTAAGTCTCACCAGGGTCTTCCTCTTTCAATTCTCGTACAATGTTGTTATATCAAGCAGTTACTGACAGAAACAAGTGCTTTTTTCAAATCAAGAAGTTACCTTTTTTTGTAGGTACCAGAAAGAAAACATTCTCCTATATCTTTGTACTGACTTGCCTGCACGTAGTAATTGGTCTAAGTAATTTGGGTTGGTATTTTTAAATTAAGAAGTGTCGAGTCTGGCACAGGCTGGTGGATTTTGACTAGCCCTCACGAAGAAAGCACCTTGGTCCTTCCCAAACTTTATTTTGTTCACAAGTTCATTTGGTCGTTGTTACCAATACAAATGCACTTTGAATGGAGCAGATTTAATCAACCCTTTCAACACAAACTCTGAAAGTTGGTCCAATTTAATTGCACCAAGAAACTGCTAGGTTTTTTTTTTTTTTTTTTTTTGGGGGGGGGTGAGATTTCCACAGTATATCAAGTTGTTTGACTGTTTGAAATAAATAAATTTGCCGTTTTGACCTTAGGTCTGGTTCCACATCCCCTGAGAGTGAGACTGCTGCAGCAATGCCAGCCACGCCAGCCACCACAATCATTCCGGAGGCCCAGCCTATCCACCAAAGTGATCTCATTGGGGATCTACTTGGTATGGACTTGGGTCCCCCTGCTCCTACACCTCCTATGTCTGCCATGACAGCACAACCCATGATGGGTGGTGGTAGCCTGGACTTAATCGGAGGAGGTCTAGATAGCCTGGTAAGTTTCTCTATCAAAAGCCTGTCCTGTCCTTTTCTTCTGTATAGAAGGTCACAGGAACAAATGTTTTGTTTAAAAAGGAAACATGAAGAACTCCATTTTGTCAAGAATAAGTTGTCAAGTATAGGGTGTTGTGGACAAGCAGTTTAGATAAGTTAGTGCACAAACTTCTTGAGTTGAGGTTTGCATATGTTGTAAGTGTATTTGTTTTGAAAAATGTTATTAGATAATGCGCTAAATACTTTTGTTTTTATAAATAAATAAATATTATTCAATTTGACATAAATTTCCAGAGTTGAGGTTGCTTATGTTGTAAGTGTACTTTGTTTTTTGTGCAACAGATCGGAGGTCCAGCCATGGGTCAACCAGTACCACAACAACAACCAATGATGGGTGGTGGTGGTAGCATGGGCACAATGGGTGCCCTAGGAGATATCTTCAGTCTGGCTGCGGGACCTGGTCTGGTACCAGGCATGTACGTCGAACCAAAAACAGTAAGTGGTTTTCCGTGATTTCGTTGTCAAAACTTGTTGCTTTTATTTGTCAAAAAAAAAAATATTTTGAATAAAAACCCACAAGGGAAACTCAACAGGTAGATTTGAAATAATTTTTGGGTTGACCAAAGAAACAGTTTTGAACCAACGACCTTCGGATCAACGTGCCCACACTGTATCAACTGAGCGCTCAACCACCTGAGTTATCTAAAATCGCTGTGCTAATCATTTTTGTTTTGCTCAATCCCAAATCAAATAAATATTTTGTATTTTCTGAAGCAGCAAATTGTACAATACACAAGTTTGACATACCATGTAATTATCTTCATTCAGGAATGGCTTGCAGCCTCTAAAGGCAAGGGTCTAGAGATCAAGGGGACGTTCAGTCGCCGGCAAGGTCAACTCTGCATGGACATGACATTAACCAATAAAGCCATGCAACAGATGAGTCAGTTTGCAATACAGCTCAATAAGAACAGGTGAGAAATAGTTAATATTACTGCATTAAAGTGCAACAGCGTTGTATCTTGATGTTGTGATGTTGTGATGTTGTGATGTTGTGATGTTGTGATTGTATTGATCTCGCACAAGAGATACTTTGCAAAAACTTTTAGTCTTGACTTTGTATTTTCATCGTCACTAGAACAAGAGAACAAGCAAACACATTGTCACAATTTTGTAACGGCATAGAACCTTATTTATTTTCTTTATCTACCCAGGGTGAGCCAAATCAGTATAAAAAAAAATTGATTTCCATCATTAAAACAATACTAACTTTGCACAAGAGGCATCAAGCAAATGTGTTGTATCTCAATTAGGTAATAGCTTTGAATCTGAGGAGACAAGGCGATTTAAAGCAATCGCACAACCTCGGGAAACAGTATTGTCCAAGGGCCCACACTTCGTGTATCACATTTTTTTATATTTTAAAGACTTAACCTGTGAAAAGTTAGGCTCAATCGGTCAACTGAGTCGGGAGAAAATAATGCGAAAACCCACCCTTGTTTCGCCATGTCATGACATGTGTTTAAAATAAATCAGTTATTCTCGATATCGAGAATTGATAATTGTTTTAATGTTTTCTCAAAATGTAAAGCATTTCATGGAATAATATTTCAAGGGAAGTTTTTCACAACTACCTTCTGTAAACCCTGTAAGTTATTTGTAAAACTGTGAACTTTAAATTTTTGTTCTGTTCAGAAAGTGTCCAATGGCTATTAAAAATTCTTGATTTTGTAAAAACCTTAAATGTATCTCACACAATAGACTTTGTTATAACCATTATTTCTACATTTGCAGCTTTGGTTTAGTGCCAGCTCAACCATTGAACGTTCCGAGTCCACTCAACATGAACCAATCTTTAGATGTGACGTTACCACTGAATTCCAACGGCCCTGTACAGCGTATGGAGCCCATTGCAAGCCTTCAGGTTGCAGTCAAAAACAACATTGATGTCATGTATTTCAGTGCTCTAGCTTCCATCAATGCACTGTTCCTAGAGACTGGCGAAATGGGTGAGTGAATCAAACTACATGTACTTAGTGCAAATTCATTAAAATATCACTACAATTTCAAACCAACTAATATTGCCATAATATAAGTTATCACACAAGCGCCAGTGGAATACGGAAAAATATAACGCTTCTGCGTCACATATCTATCGAGGCCGAAGGCCTAGTTGGATATGGGATGCAGAAGCGCTATTTTTGTCTGTATTTCCACGAGCGTGCGTGTGATAACGTATTTATCTTTAAGTAAAGTTGACGCGTGAAATAGATCACACAAGACGCAGGTAGCTTAATATTAGCCGTGCAATACAGGTTGATATCACCACTCCATTCTGCAAATCTGATTGGAGGATTAGCGCATACTTGAAGATATTATAGTATGTTGAAGATATTATAGTATGTTGAAGATATTATAGTATGTTGAAGATATTATAGTATGTTGAAGATATTATAGTATGTTGAAGATATTATAGTATGTTGTTGTAACCCTTTCCCAGGGTGATGGGTTATATTCCTTTTTGAATAAAACATGAAATCAATCATTTTAATCTTACAAACTCAGAGCTGCTGAGTTTCCCTGGTTCTGCAGAAAGTCCTCTTAAAATACACAAATCTTTCCTTGTTCCGATGAACCAACTTGAAACTCATCCAGATTCACAAAACTTTGTCCATCCTATGTTGAGTGTAATTGTTATCTTCCTTATTATTGTACAAATCTCCCTGATGAATACGTTGGTTAAAGTGTGGCCTAATCGTACAATATACTCTTCTCCTATATCACTTGGCACCAAATTGTTCAAACTTGATATAACTGGAATGCTTAACCCAGTAATAGCCTTTTTTTTTGGGGGGGGGCAATCCTTACTGAATTCTCCCCAAATCAACTGAATAGGAGACTTTCCAACGCTAGATGGCAGCAGACATACCGGGTAAATTTCCATTGTTTACGTAGTTCTGAACATGCGCATAATTCTGAGAACAATGGATTTACCCGGTAAGTCTGCTGCCCTCTATCGTACCAGAAAGTCTCCCATTGAGTTGTGTTTGTCTACTGCCTAAATCCTCCAAAATCAACAAATTATATGAGTCGTGATTCCCTGTACTCCCTCATGGATGTGATGGTCAAACATGCCTTCAGATCTTTCTTAAGAAGTGCAACTACTGTTTTACTGTTAATTATTTTGTTTCTTAATTACACTGTGAACTCCTGAACTATCATGACAATGTACTGATTATGTATTAAATGCAGTGGACGCTATTGGTAGTTACTCAAAATATTTATTTGCATAAAACCTTTCTTGGTGACGAGTAATGGGGAGAGGTTGATGGTATAAAACATTGTGAGAAACGGCTCCCTCTGAAGTGCCATAGTTTTCGAGAAAGAAGTAATTTTCCACGAATTTGATTTCGAGACCTCAAGTTTAGAACTTGCGGTCTTGAAATCAACCATCTAAACGCACACAACTTCTTGTGACAAGGGTGTTTTCTTGTTTCATTATTATCTCGCAACTTTGATGACCGATTGAGCTCAAATTTTCACAGGTTTGTTATTTTATGCATATGTTGAGATACACCAACTGTGAAGGCTAGTCTTTGACAATTACCAATAGTGTCCACTGCCTTTAACGCAATGGTGTTTTAATTTAAGCAATATGCAACTTAAAATGTGTGTGTTGAATTTCCTTTGTAGCTTTTTAAAAATCAAACTTCAGCTCATATTCCCTTTAGTTTTTACTTCCTTAATCCTCAGCTCGTTCTTGCTTAATCCTGCCCTTTAATCCCCATCTGTACACATTGTGTTTTTGTTTTGCTGTCAAAATCCCTGTGCACATTTTCAGATGATCCATGTTATTAAAAAAAAACTTTATTTTCCTTTGGCTGCTGCTTGCATTTTATCTTAACAGAAGGTAAGAACGATCACCAATGGAGGTAAAACAAACACCTCTGTGCCCCTTTAAAGCTTCCTAAATGATTCCTCCATTGTAATGTACATCCCAATATGATTTCTATAGTCATTCTTAAAGGGGCTCACACCTTTTGGCCTTGGCACTTATCATGGGGCAATGAAGGGGACACCAAACATCAAAGTTTGCATTTTCTTATGCTGAAATTCAGGTGGTTTCTGTGGCTTTTTAGAGATTCATTATTTAGTTAAACATGTTCGTCGTCAGAGACAACCACAACTCATTAACCTTCCTACTATTAGTGTGTTTCCTATGCCACAATAGTGTTTTTTTTTAGGCACACGCATGCTCATGTATACATTGTAGATAAGAGCTGTGCAAAATGCTATGGTTAACTGGAGAAGCCACCAGCTATGCTCAGTTGCAATGGAACTTGGGCCGCTGTTGGTTGAGATAAGAATAACTATCAACCTTGGTCACTTTCTCTCGTGGCAATTTGTGGCACTGATCAACTATGCATACAAATCCAATGACATGAATATGTGGCATTGGGTCACTGCAACATTGTGTGCAGCACATGTGATATTTTGTGGCACCTTTGAGTATGCTTTAATATGAGGGTTTAACAACCCATAGAGGGAGCCCTACTCCTACGTGTAACACATAGAGAGCTCTAGTCATAACCAACAGAGGGAGCCCTACTCGCAACCAATACAGGGAGCCCTACTCACAACATTGCTGTGCGGTGCATGTTTCTCACAGCTAATAATGTCATTGATTTCTTTCCTGTTGTTTTGATTTATATATTCACCTTTGATTCTAAACCCAGAACCTTTGGTAGCAAACTGTATTTCTTTTCCCTCTTCTTTGATTCTTAACCTTCTAGCGTGCAAACCTTTGTGTTATAAATCTCAAGATTGGTGAAGTCAGTGTACTTTGTTTCTTATAGACGTTAGAGCTCCTTGTAGAGAGACTAGCTCTCCAACCTAGTAAAGATCAGTGATCATGACTAGTATGTGCTCTGACTTCAAGAGCGGTTAAGAGCACCGGATTCAGGCTCTGGTGTTTGATCAGCAGAGAGTGTGGGTTCCAATCCCGGTCTTGACACTTGCTACATAAAATTGTGGAGGTAGTGCGTTCTGTTCTGCCGGCCAGGCTTCGGATTGATGATACCCAAGCCTACATCCGTATAGACTGTAAAAGGGGCAACCCTGTTTCAGCCCTAGGCGTAGGTGGCAACGGCCTCTGGAAACAAATAATTGTGGCCCAAACCTTGAAGTGGCCTTCAAGCCTTGTGTGTCTGGCGACTTGCATAACAAAATTTAAAAAAACATTCGCTTGAGGGATTAATCGTTGTATTATTGTCTCCTCTTATTGCAGAAAAGCGTGATTTTCTGACGGAGTGGCAGAAGCTACCTGCAGCGAATGAAGTCCAGTTTCCAATTGAAGTACCAATGACTGCTGGTAAGATTTAGGTCTTTGTGACATTTCGTTTTATTTATGTTAATTTTGACTGCAATATACTAAAGGTAGGGCCAGAGATGGTTAAACACACCAACAATTATTGATCTTGAACAATTTTGGGGGTGAGAAGCAGTGTAGCTATTGAATCTACTTTGAGAAAGGATTTTTGAAGAAATATGGTTTGGACAGGCCTGGAAATTCATCTTTGACTATGTTGAATGGGCAAGGCCACTTTCATTTTGCAAAGGGTACTTCCATTGGAAAATCTTAAAGTCAACGGGAACATTTCTGAAAGGTGCCAAGGAAAAGACCAGGGGCAACAGAGGCATGACTTCCATGGCCTGTGTGTAATTCCAGGCCTGTTTGGATAGTTTTCATGAATCATTTATTCAAGTGGTTGTGATCGCTACCAATATAACATCAGAAAGATACATTTATGATAGTACATTTTTCAAATCTGTGCCACTGAAAATATCCTGGGGGCATTTAAAGCGCACAGTTTACTAGCCTAGTGGGCTACTTTACAAAAAGCTTAGGCACTCGGCATGCTCTCACTGTACGGTCTGTTTACCATTATTGTATAGGGGATGTAAAATTTGCTGTTCTTTATTTCAACAGATGAAGTGGTGCAGAAATTACAAACCAACAACATCTTCACTGTAGCAAGACGGCACTTGGATGGCCAAGACATGCTGTACCAGTCACTGAAGTTGCCCAATAATATCTGGGTTCTGATTGAGCTGAAGATGCAGCCAGGAGTTTCGTCAGCGACGGTGAGCATTGCTTTGTTTGACTCTTTAGCCCTTACCCTCCCCAACCCATCAAAATCAAACAGCATGATTTATTAGGTTCTGTTATACTGCGGACTAGTGAACTGGATGTGCTTTCAAACATGGGATCAGGAAATCACTGTTTGAATCTTTAAACCTAACCCTCCCCACCCATCAAAACCCAACAGCATGTTTTGTTTGGTTCTGCTGTACTGCGAACTAGTGAACTAGATGTGCTTTCAAACATGGGATCAGGAAATCACTGTTTGAATCTTTAAACCTAACCCTCCCCACCCATCAAAACCCAACAGCATGTTTTGTTTGGTTCTGCTGTACTGCGAACTAGTGAACTAGATGTGCTTTCAAACATGGGATCAGGAAATCACTGTTTGAATCTTTAAACCTAACCCTCCCCACCCATCAAAACCCAACAGCATGTTTTGTTTGGTTCTGCTGTACTGCGAACTAGTGAACTAGATGTGCTTTCAAACATGGGATCAGGAAATCACTGTTTGAATCTTTAAACCTAACCCTCCCCACCCATCAAAACCCAACAGCATGTTTTGTTTGGTTCTGCTGTACTGCGAACTAGTGAACTAGATGTGCTTTCAAACATGGGATCAGGAAATCACTGTTTGAATCTTTAAACCTAACCCTCCCCACCCATCAAAACCCAACAGCATGTTTTGTTTGGTTCTGCTGTACTGCGAACTAGTGAACTAGATGTGTTTTATACATGGGAATGTGGTCAGGTTGTCTGGTCGGCCTAGTGGTATCTTTCCTCTACATGTACTTCCTGCTTTAAGACCCGATTCGAATCATACCAGGGGCACTATATGTTGATTTGGTTTTCAGTTACAATCTGACTGCATGGGTTTTTCCCTGGAATAATTCTCTGGGGTTTCCTCCAACATCTAAAACTGAAACTTCCTTCCTTGTCTTCTCTCCATGGGGTTCTTGACTGTGTATAGTTTATCTTTTTTGTTTTTCTGAGAGTCCTTGTCTTCACACCAGAGCAAGGGTGTTGAGTTAGGCTTTTGCTTCACCATTTCATGAAAGTTTTTCATTGTAAACGTTTTGTAGGTTTCAATTCAAAATAACAAATGAATATTTTGTTTTTGTATTTGTTTGCAGCTTTCTTTGAAGTGTCAACTGGTAGACATTTCCCAAATGGTCCATGTGAGTTACAAAGCCATTCTGCAGAATTGAAGAAGCCGCTCAGCCAGTAATCTTGTTTGTCTGTGTATATCATGATATAGCGGGCTGGGACACTTTGAAAACGGGACTACTGCTCACCTGTTTTTTATTTAGTGGTAACCAAATATCCTTGTTTCAATGTTAGATATTAAATTGTGTTGATGCCTTGTGCCTCCACCCTCTCACTACCCATCCCTTGATCCCTGGTTATAAGGCAGCTACAGTTTGAATAGCCTCTGTCTGGCACCCCCATATTAAGATATTGATAGAAAAGGGAGATCCCCAACATTGGGGTAAATATAGTAAGTTTTGTGTTAGACCACTGGCACATTCATCTGGAGATTGCAGGTTCAAATCCCAGCCCAGTCAATTTGTCTTTATTTAAACCAAAATTATAAGAAAAACACAGTTAAGCTACGACTGTATAAGAAGTTAGGTGTTTGCTCAGAATTGAAATGACCTGTTAAAAACAAGTTGTTGCAAAGTTTCTCGCACTTATACATTTTTTAGTTGTGTATATTTCTCAAAAATCAAGAAACAAAGTCTGGGAGTGTTCTTTGTAATACACATTATACCCCATAAAATATTTGCATATAGTACTCCTGTACACTGTAGAATCATCCTTCAGATCAAGCCACATAATGGTGATTCTGAAAATCCATTTAAACTGTTCTGTAATTATATACAACTATGTTATGTAAACACATGTAACAATACTGTGGACACCTCCATATCTAGTTCATAACACAACTCTGCATCAGTAGAATTCCTGTATATCAAATGAAATGCCACTTATTTGTGGTGCCGGGTCATTGGGTTTTCCTTTGTGAGCTTGGCATTATGAAGGCTCTTTTCATATAATGCATGCTTGGTGTTCTGCAAATATTTGCGCATAAAAGTGTTGGCACACTGTTTTGTAATCATGAAGAAAACAGTGCTCTCAGAGTTTGGGATTCAGCAATTCTCAACTCAAACCCATTATTCAGCCCTGAAGTGCTGCTCAGTGAATTTGAGTTGGATTTATAGACAAAATACTATTGTTTCTCACTGCCTGAGATTTATTTGTATATGGAAACTTCTGTGCTTAAACAACGGCTTTTGAAGAAGAAAAAAAAAATCATTTTTGAATATTGGTTTTTGTCACATTGTGGATTGCGACCCTTATCATAGATGATTATATCATTCCCAAATTTATATGATTAAAAAATCAGGATCCAATGTGCTCTTGAATCAAGGTTAAAAACAGCATATTAAGAATACCAAAATGTAACAACTATGTTGAGAGAACGTCTATAAAGCAGTTTTATACCAACATTGAATAATGTTGTGCCATTCCAAACGGCAGATTTAGGACCATTAAAGGGCAATGCTCCACATTTTATACTGCTTTAAGGGGTTCCCCCTCACACCTTTTCAAATTCCCATTCTGGATTTGGATCTGCCTATGGACCATCATTTTATGCTGTTCCTAACCTTAACTATTATGTGCTTAATTATTACTTTAGAAATTGAATGTCTTTGTAGTCTTCGACCCCGCATATTGTATATTATTAATATGGTAAACTATTGTAAAAGTATTAAAATGAATGAATAAACCCTAGTAGCTAAACTCTATGATGGAAATCTTTAATAATGTCGCTGTGGGGGCAGGCTAGTCAAAAGTCTTAACAGCTAGGATAGGTCGCGGTAAGATTGTGGTATATTTTTATTAAAAGTTACGTTTGGCGATCATGCTCGTCCAGTGTCGGGTATTTACTGCCCCCTCGTGTGGCCTACAATCCAAATATGCAATTTTTTTATAACCACATTTTCATAGGTATTCATATCTCCATGTGTCCATCCCCAACCCCCCCCCCCCCCTGTGATCGTGGCTTTTAGCTATGGTCTTCCTGATAATTTGTTTATACATCATTGCCTGAAATAGTGCCTTCTCATGGATTAACCTTTGTCATTAGCGTAGCCTGGGGGGGGGGGGGTCAAGCCTCTGATTGCACCACCCACAGAGCATCTAGAATGCAAAATTTTTAGGGGCCCTTAAGCAGGCCCCTGACCCCACGCCGTTAAGGCTTCGCACTAAGCGCTCGCATGCTTCACTTTCATCTTTTTTCTGAAGTGCCCCCTAGAGAAATTAGTGCCAACCCCCCCCCTTGTGCCCCCCCCCCCCAAAAAAAGTTAATCCTGTTACACATTCAATATGTGTTAAATAACTAAAATCAAAGTTTTCTCCTAACATACTGTGAGAATTCCTTACTAGTCGTTAAATTCTGCCTCAAATTTCATAGCATACAGAAGAAAGATCCGTTTTTCCCCATGTACTGCCAGGTACCTATTCGATTTCAAGTTCGTTCAAAGGCGCGGCGGGCTACCGAAACTTTCATTGTGTCCATTGTTTGATCTCATTCATGGTGGACAAAAGGGGGATTCCCTTCCCTTTCTTTAGCAAACAGGATACACCGGACTCCCTCAGGCTACCGGCTCATTATTCAATTGTTATTTCTGTTTGTACGGAGCCTGAGGTCGCAAGCTCCGTTATACTTGGAAATCGAGCTGAATGGGAACACATTGAACTTCATTCAAAACGCCACCATTAAATTTTGTTTGTGTAAAAAATAAGACCCGGATATGCCGAGGAACCCGAAAAAAAAGTCTCATATGAATATTTATCAACAATTTGCGTCCTGTGGTTGGTGGGCGGGGGCGACACTCTCTACATCACGTGCAACTTTAAGCCACGCCCCCAATTTTACATAACAAAACACGAGCGCCCCCAAGAGGCGAGCATGCGCAGTTTTAGATCACGATCATTCTTTGCGCGGAGAGCCATGTGGGGAAAATAGGCAATATCCTGTTGAAATGAGTCACTATTTAAGCGAAATCATCGACCGAGGGTCTTCATTTTTTACTACAACTTGTAAAGGGTGAGACATGGCAGGTAGCGGAGCTGCAAAATGCGGATTTATCCTTCTAGATGTGCTGGCATTGGCACTGGGTAAGTATTCTTAAAAATAAAATTGTGACATCGAAAAATACACTGACTGAATTGTGCTTAAGTTCTGTTACACTGTTATTACGCAATCTTAGCTGTCAAATAGAACACCATGGGTTTTTATGGATAACTTTCCGTATGGCGCCACCACTTTTTCACTCATTTTAACAAAAAGGGATATATCAATCAATGAGGTAAATTAGAATTAGATACAGTATTATTTCATATCAAATGAAAAAGTGGTGGCGCCATATGGAAACTTTTCCCATTTTAATTCTTATGAAATGTGCGCTTGAATTTTCCTTTGGAAATGTCCAAATTTTAGCTTTAGTAGATACCTAGTCCTCTCCAGAGGAATATTAAAAAAGGGGAAAGGTCCAACATCCGTCCTTGAAATAAAAATGAAATAAACCCATTAAAAGTAGAGGCTGGATGAGTTAATAAGGCCTGTGTTGTTGTTTTGTTTTGCATGTAAATAAATGTATGACACTTTTAGCAAAAAAATAAATAAAAAAATTGACATGTAATTAATTGTTATAATTTATGCTCTTCTTTGTAGTTGCCATACCAGCAATCTTGTTCCGCATCCCAGGACTCAAGATACCCATATTCCAACGTGGTTTCTACTGCGATGACCAAACTCTTTCTTATCCATACAAGAGCTCTACTGTACCGGTAGCAGCACTGTATGGGGTGGGCGTGGGTTTCCCCATTATATTGGTATGTTTTGTTTACAATAACTTTAAAATGTGCTTTTTGAAACAATGGCATCTGGTTTGGATTGGCTCATGCTACATGTAGCTTAGCTCTGCGGTTATTTTGACAATTGCCTAGGCTTTGCGTACTTGCTCAAGGCCTCAGACAAGAGAACGGAGCCTGAAGCTGAATCCAAAGAAAGTTAATGGTAGAGTGTCATGGCTGAGTGGTCTAGTGAACTGTAAAGTTCTGAACTGATAGCAGAAATGAGCAATATAAGCCATGTCTTGGCATTTTGTGATAACTATACAGACACGAATGGTCTAGAAAGGTTAAATCACAAAGTTGTTGTTCTTTATAATTGGTTTACCCATACACCCGATGTATGTTAGCCCTGTATACTCAGTCTTTTTACAACCTCTGTGACTAACAAATCCTACCAGATTACTCAGGGGAGATTCATACCCATGACCTTTGCACTCTTGAGCAGTGTCTTATCAACTGGACAAAAGAGATTGCCCGGTAGCTATAGAGGCAGTTTGAATCCTATATTTTAGCAGCGGGTATCGCTACGATTTAGTTTTTGTTTGTTGTTCTTTGTTCATAGATCATGCTGACCGAGATCGTCATCTTTGCTTACCGGAGACGTCAAGACACGGAATACCTCCCGTCCGGCAGCTTCAACCGATGCTGCTGTGATGTGGTCATTCCACCTCTCCTTTATCAGGTCCTCAAGTACATCGCTCAGTTCTGGTTTGGGTTGCTCATCGTCTTGACGTCATTTGACATCGGTAAGAATGTTATCGGCCGCCTCCGGCCTCACTTCCTCACCGTTTGCCAGCCCAACTTCGGGGCGCTGAACTGTACGAATGGGCCCCTTCATATGTATATTGAGGAGTACGAGTGTATGGGAGAGAGCGAACACCGAATTGAATCTGCACAGTGAGTAAACATTCATCTCTGACCCTCAAAATCATGACCTCTGATCTCAGACCTTCCCCCAATCTTCTTGCTAGCTACAGTCCTTGAACCTCCTGGGCAATTTCCTTGAACCTCCTGGGCAACTTCCTTGAACCTCCTGGGCAATTGCCTTGAACCTCCTGGGCAATTTCCTTGAACCTCCTGGGCGATTTCTAGATTGTAACGGGTCATTCAGATAAGTCTGATGTTAATAAAACAAAATAAATAGATTTTGTTTGTTTTCAAAAATGTGGCGGAAAAATCAAGACAAAGAAATTGAACTTAGTATTACAATAACTCAATTTAAATATCCTTGACGTTGTTTTGTTCTTACAAAGATCCTGGATGAACTATACACTGTAATTCAAGATACTAAACAAAAATGACACATACATGTAGTAATCTTTACAAAGCAAATCACAAGGGAAACTGGCTTTCTTTGAAGATTTTAAACAATTTTGGTTTGAATAAAGACAAATTTATTACAATGGTTCATGTACTTGAACCAATGGCTTGTAATCTCATCAACCTGATCATCAAGGCATGCATATTTGTGGCTATGCCTGCAATTACATACAGGAAAGCTTCCATGGTGAGAAATGGTAGTCACAACGACTGCAAAAACACACCCAAAAGAGTTTCAGTTGAAAATACGCTTGAATACAAAGTTAATTGTTCGCCTCAAAAGGTAAAATTTTCCGTGGAATAGCCCACATGTATCTGTGTCTACAATTGCATACAGGAAGGCTGTCGTGGAGAGAAATTGACGTAAACACACCCAAACTATTCTTCATGATTCCACGCCTTTAACTTCCAAGTCTCAAACTTCATGACTAATCTTCTGTTTGTTTCTCTTTCTGCGTGTTTCTACAGTCGCTCCTTCCCGTCTGGTCATGCTGCCATTTCAGTCTACTGTATGCTGTTCCTAACGGTGAGTCACTAAACAGTCCCCCCCCCCACCCACCCCTCCCACCCTGCTCGACAGTTATCCTGCTCCTTTCTGATTACGCACATCCTCCAATCAGTTTGTTTCACCTGTAAAAAACGTCCTACAATCTCAACCAAACTTCAGCGTCAATCTTGAAAAAGGGGCTTTAGCCACTTCAATTCAGTTCTAACAAATCTTATCTTGTAAAACTTTTAAATCAACTTCAAATTTTAGTGGAGAGAAGTGTTAGACCTTGTATTAACCCACGACACTCACAGCAATTGCTTTTGCTCTGGTGCTAAACATCAAATGGAGCATGCAGCCAGAGTTGAACATGTTGAAACTGCAGTTTACCATTGTCATTTTTTGGCAAGGGGTATCAGCAAAAACACATTCAGGAAGATGAATGTTCGGACCTCAAACTTTGTTTTATTCCCAGAATTTTTTCTCCAGGGGATGTTGTTATTTAAGTGATATCCTTAGAATGTTCAGCCATCGTTATGTACCACTGTGGCCGTGACATCCTGAAGGAATTACACAGTCTTAAGAGTAGCAGTGTCCCTAATCTTAAGGAAGGAAGGAGAAAATTGACTGGTCAGAATAAGATTTTGACATGGTGTTTGGAGATAACTGCAACCCTATCTGTCATTATAAGGTGTCATGACCGAGCGGTTAAGAGCATCAAATTTAAGTTCTGTGCCCGTTTTTATAATCCCTGTTAGCACAGAAACTTGCTTAGTACAAAACAAATTCGCTTAGCAAAACTAGTGTACCAGCCAGATTAGTATACAGTAACCATTGCTCAAGTCATTTGTGGAGCACAGAAAAATCTTGCTTTGAAAAAAACAGAGAATTGCGACTAGTACATGAACCCTCCACTCATTTTTGGTTCGAAAAACACACAACAAACCATCTTGTAATAATTGTCCACCTTTGGTAATTACTCCAAAAATTAATGACATTGAATATTTACTTGATAAAGAGCTCTGTCAGAGAGCTGTTGATATTATTTTAAGAAGCATGGAACTTGATCGAAGATTCCTTGATGGAGTGTAAACTTGAAGCATTTCAGAAATATAGTGGGGAGCCTTGCCATTTAGAGCTTTGTGGACAATGTGGACAATGAGCATCAGTGACCTTTTAACAAGAATTCCAATTTGATTCAAGGATTCTCTCTGTTGAGAGTGGTCTGGACAACAAATCTGAATGAGGCACTGGTCTTGGTTATGGGTCTCTTAAATGTATTGAAAAATACATCCTGTTCTTTGTTCGCATTTTATAACACATTTTTTAGCCTTGCCTGTCAGTACTGGGCCCAATTTCATAGAGCTGATTAAGTATTTCAAAGTGTATTTTGACATGAGCTTATTGTACTGTACGTCCCATTGGTATGCACTCAACCTTGACGTCATTATCCACCCATGGTGAATACATTTGAAATGTGTTTTTTATTTCAACTTGTAAAGCAGCCCAACAGTCTGTGTTCTCCCTGTGGTCTGCTGGCAAAATGCCAGTTTATCTTCAGTTTTTTTGTATTTCATTTGGGTGGCCAATTCAGTGGTAAACATTGGTCTCCCATGGGTACCAGCTACTTGTAGTGTATAAAGATAGAATACAAATTAAACAGTACAAAAGGAATACAGACTGCTAACAGAGTAAATCAAACAATTTTTTGTAAAAATGTACTTTCCAATTCATTTAATAATAACAGATAATATATAACTGGATTTATAGTCTAATTTACAAAAGGATGCAAGGCGCTTTAGTATAGTTTCTGTATAGCCTTTTTTGAACTAATTATTTTTATGAAACAGAGTTGCCCCATGTTGATCTCTCAACATGGTTGGGAGAAACTCACTCCTGGATGGTTGAATATGCTCAAGACTTGCACAGTCTATTTCAGATTGCAATATTTCTCTTGATATTTAGTTTTCTCCCTGAAAAATGGTCCACTCTAAGCATCTGTAAATGTTGTTCTGGACCTCAATGATGCCAAGTGTTCCAGCTGAATGAAGAGGCTATTGCTCACAACAGCTGCTGTAGGCCTACACATTAAACACTTCATTTTGTGCATACCTTTGTCTTGAATTAAAATCTAAATCCATTGCAAATGACAATTGAGGAAACCATTAGATATGGACCAACAAATACAGTGGCTGGTCGTGGTGGAAGACCTTCTAAGTTCGATCCTATTATCCAAGAACCACTCATACAGCGACCCAATGCATTCGGACTGGGCGCTTCAGGCTATAAAAAAACATTTACTTATGGTAGGAAAATTGTTGGAAAGTTGCACCCACAGCAATTGCTGTGGTGCTCTGTGTTTTTGCTGAGGTACACTTTCCAAAGTTCCTATACAAATGTTAATTTTCTTCATAGAAGTGCCCCGTAACAGAGGAAAATTGCTGTGCGTCTTCAAGAGGGAAGTTCAGGGCCTAAGAATAAACTGATTGACACATTCTCTTAAAATATTGTGTTTTTTCCTCTTACATGGTTCATGGGGTGGCGTGGTTGGCTAGTGCTTAAAGCGCTCACCTCTCACCAAGGTGACCCCGGTTCGAATCCCGGCAAGGGCCATATGTGAGTTGAGTTGTGTTGATTCTCTGCTGTGCCACAAGGGTTTTCCAGACCATCCAGTTTTTCCTCCCTGGGTCTTGGCTGTGCTCTGCAGACTCCCTTGCATGCCTGCTTCTCGAACACGTAGCAGCCGCGTCCTTCGCACTTCAGCTCTTAGCTGCGAGTAAGGATGGTTAGCACTCCAAATTTGTATTATTAGCTGTTCCGAACTACCGTCGGAACAGGTTTTGTTTTCGTCTAGATTTTTATTGTTTTTATTATTATTCTTTGTTTCCGCCTAAAACCCCATTGCATTTGTACACGTTTTTTGTTTATTCCTAATCTCCCAAACCACAAGGTCAAAAGAGTTAAATCATAATATCAAATTGAAGCTTAGAACATAAGCTTAATTCTAAATGTCACAAATGTCAAAATTCTTAATTAATTAACCACGTGATCTTCATTTGAATTTTTAATTTGTAAACTTGATGCAGTCACTTTCATGTTATTGTGAAATATTCTATTTGGTAATACAACACAGTATGTACCTATATGAGTTGTTAACTTCTTGAGAGGAGTCTATAGTATTTTTTTTCCTACCCGCGTTCTGGACACATAACTCTGTACACGCACAAAGTACGGACATTTAGGATTTTCGTTAGAACGTGCGTTAAATTTGTCCTTGTTTTTCTAACCGCGTTCTGGACCAATTACTCTGTGCATGGGTTTTTGTTAAAACGAACGTACGTAATTAGATAGGGATTTTTGACGACATCGACGTCGTCGTCAAAAACCCCTAAAGGCATCTAATACTACATTTCAACCCTTCTTAATAGTTATAGGCGTTTTTAGCAGTTCATATTTAGTGACAATGGTCGCAAAATCATGAAACGAGAATTATTTCGCCGGATCATAATCCCCTCTGTTGATGCACACATGTAAAAACCCACCATTTTTACATCGTGCCCTTCTAGCCTAGTGGTCATCAGTCGCGACTACGCTCCTGAGAATTGCGAGTTCGAATCTCCGTCCGAAATCAATATTTGTTTATCCCCCAAAACTAAAAATATATTTCCTTTTGTAATATTTAAGTTTGATTCTTATCTTTATATCGATAGTGTTGCCTTTTCTTTTTCTCAAATGTTAGCCCAACATAACCTGTGTGCATGCATGACACGATGATGTTTAAAAACACAGTAAGCGAAAAATGGTGATCATAAGCGCAGAGTTTGGTGGTTAAGAGTTCTGTGAAATCAACTTATACTAGATCAAACATCAACCAGCGACCCCCCAAAAAAATTAAAATCGTAATTAATTAACCACATGACCCATATTTGCATATTTAATTGTACAAGGGGACAAAGTTATTGGAACTTCCTGTTGATGCTGACATCATGAGAACATCAGCATAAGTATTGGAATTGCACTACCTATTGAACCACTTGGAGTGTTCAAGGAGTCCAACACGTCAGTTAAGAGTCCAACTCTGATTGTAAAAATCAATTCAGGCATCATCTTCAATTTAATTTTATGCAACAAGCAAACTTATAAATTTTCTGATTTTATTTCAAAGAGTAACATAAATGGCTGTTAGCAAACGGTTTTCAACAAAAACTACATGGTGTACGTGCACAATACTCTTACTGGCCTCAAGCATTTACCTCTAGATAATAAATCAAGCATTCAGTTCAAAATGATAAATGTTTGTTATTGCCACGTTATGAATCATGAATCATACACAGCTACTATTCACAAGAAAATCTATGTGTGGAGGGTAACAGACAGCACACAATGGAACCGGAGTTTAACAATGACAATACCAAAAGTGCAATCGTCAGCCCTTGAAGTTTATTATACATGGGGCTGCGCAGTCATAGTCGTCAAGGCGCCAGTGGCGTACGACGTTGATTGATTGATTGATTGGGCTGATGGTGATCAAAAAGATAAAAGTTGTTATCGCCACATTATTCAACGAACCCGTGAACCAATTTCTCTAGTATTTATTTTGGGTATTTTGTTTATCTGTTTCATTTAAATATATGGTTCAGTTTTATTTTACGCTAACTGTTTTTGTGTTTGTTCTTCCTGTAAATTTGAATTGTTTTGCCGCTACATAAGATTACACCCACTAAATAGAATTGCTTACATTGCTTTCTTCGTTAGAAACGGGGGGGGGGGGGGGGGGGGGGGTCCGTACTCGTTAAGGTTTGCTTTTTATGGGCCCCTCCATCCCCTACATGTGTTTTGCATTGATTTTTAGTTGTTTTTTTCTATTATTGTACGATTGCAATTGCTTGTAATAAATTATTTATTACCTTCTGTGTAGACTAAGCAAGTCTCGCGCGTATTTGAACTTGCGGGACCATTATGTTCCAAACCTTATGGAGTTTTACGTGGGACATTTTGTTTCGTCCATTATTTTAGTTTAACGTAGTTTATGACCATGAATATTAGAAATATTGTTGGAAATGTAATACTAGTTAACAAAACGTATACAAGTAAAATCCTTTCAACAAAAGAAATCCTACTTTCGGGATGTCGACTTCCCGAGATAAATTATCACAGGAAGACGACATCCTAATTTTAGGATGTCGACTTCCCGAGATAAATTATCACAGCAAGACGACATCCTACTTTTGGGATATCGACATTCCGAGATAAATTATCACAGGAAGACGACATTCTTCTTTTAGAATGTCGACTTCCCGAGATAAATTATCACAGGAAGATGACAACTGACGTTTAGGATGTCGACATACCGAGATAAATTATCACAGCAAGACGACATCCTACTTTTAGGATGTCGACATCCCGAGATAAATTATCACAGGAAGACGACATCCTACTTTTAGGATGTCGACATTCCGAGATCAATTATCACAGGAAGACGACATTCTTCTTTAAGAATGTCGACTGTTTGTAGTTATAAGACTCCTTGGGGATAGGAGAAAAATTTGGAAAAACCGTGACCTCAATTTGACCTCTACTTCCGGGTCAACCAGAAGTGGGACCATATCTCAAGAACTACTCAACCGATTTTCAATTTGTTTTCACTTACAGACTCCTTGACATTAATATTTACTGTGAAAACTCGTGACCCCATGTTGGCTGGCCTCTACGTCCAGGTGAACCGGAAGTGGGACCATACGCCAAGTACTATACAACCGATTTTCAAACTTGTTTGTTCAGTTTTATCCTCCTAAGGCATTAAAAATAAACTTTGAAAATCCATGACCCCAAGTTGATCTCTACTTCCGGGTCAACCAGAAGTGGCACCATATCTCAAGAACTACACAACCGATTTTCTAACTTTTTTCAGTTACAGACTCCTTGGGCGTTAGAGATTAGCCTTAGGTAATACCGTGACCCCATGAAGTGGCACCGTAACTCAAGACACTGTACAGTATTTTCAAACTTTTTTTCAGTTATAGACTCCTTGGTAATGTTAACACAAAATCAAAGCAAAAGAACACGGAACAGCTTTGTGTTTGTTCACAAACGCCTAATGTCTAGTTATTATTATGGTTCGACAACTATTTTAAACTTCTTCCTTTTGTTGTCTTGATCTACAGCTTTACATTCAGTGTCGTTGGAAGTGGGGGGACACGGCTTTCCTTCGCCCCTTGGTGCAGTTCATTGCCCTCATGCTGGCTTTCTACACCTGTCTCAGCCGCATCTCAGATTACAAGCACCACTGGTCTGATGTATTTGCTGGAGCCGTCCTGGGCGGGGGCGTTGCTGTTCTTGTGGTAAGTCTGAATATTTATAATTATTATAATCTGTCTTCTGGAATATCAGCAGTTGGGCTAGATTTTTTGGGGGAAACTCACAAGACCACAGGGCTTTTGTCTCAATAATAATAATAACCCGTTTTTCTATAGCGCTTTTGACACTCAGAGGGCGTCCCAAAGCGTTTCACACTATTACCCCCTGGTCACTGGGCCTTAATCACTCCTTAAATCATCTCAGCTCCCTGGTGGGGAGTATGCAGCCTTGTGCAATATTAAAATGCACTGTGCAGCTAAAATCAATCACAAGAACCATCTCTGCCCTCACAGGTACCCATTTACCTGGGGCCTTATACTTCAAGTAGACAATGGAGGTGATTGCCTCCATGCCCCCAGGTCATTGCCTTGGTGCCCTTGAAATGCTCCAGTAGAAATTTACAATTTCCTCATAGGGGGCCCTTGCCCTGTCAAAAACGAAGCGTGCAGGCCTGTTACTGGACATGTTTTATTTGTACAAGACCAAAATCAAAATGAGGAAATAATAAGTTTTGTAATCAAATATTTAGAGAAGATTAATCTCATTACTCTATAGGTGAGTATACTTCAATGCTCAACAGAGTTTTAATATATTTATCAGACCCAAAGTCAACATTTGAATGCAGGCCTAATTCTTCACGGAGGCGACGAAGGCGATTGCCTCCGTGCCCCCTGGTCATTGCCTTGGTGCCCTAGAAATTCACAATTTCCTCATAGAGTGCCCTTTTATCAACGAGAAAATGCCCTTGGCCTGTCTAAAAGGAAGCATACAGGCCTGTTTGTCTTTTTGGAAACTTTTCTTAGTGCCCTCGGTGGCCTTTGAAAAGTTTCCCACATACCTGAATATGATTTTCCAATACATGTACACGTGCCCTTTGCAAAATCAAAATGGCCTTGCCCTTTTAGAGATGAAATTTCAGGCCTTGTAGTCTGCGATGAACATGTTTAGTAAAAGAAGTTTATTTCAATAGTTTCAACAACTATCAACACACATTAACTCTTTTCTTCATGGTTTTGAACTAAAAATGATTAACATGATTAATAAAAACAATTCAATATTTATTTTACTTTAATGATTGTAGTGTAATTAACATTGAAGTGTAATTAACATTTAGTTAATTTTTTTGTTAACAGTAAATATCAAAACATTGGCTCCTTTTTTTCATGGTTTTGAAGTAAGTTGCATTAACCTTTTCTCCTGCAGTCCTACAGTGTCAACCAACAAAAGAAAGGTAAGTGTCAACAATGCAGTGGTCAGTGTCTGTGACAAGACGGTCGTTATTTTCTTTATTGATGCTTTTTGTGCACTAAGTAGAAGGACTAAAGCTTTCTAACCTTGAAAAATTAACACACTTTTGGTGAAGGGCTCGTTGTTTGGCTTTCTCTTAGGCTTTGTTAATATGCTTAAAGGCACTGATGGACACCTTTGGTAATTGTCAAAGACCGGTATTTTCACTTGGTGTATCTCAACATATGCATAAAAAAACAAACCTGTGAAAAGTGGGCTCAATTGAAAAAAAACCATCCTCGTTAGACAAATGTGTTTGCTTTCAGATGCCTAAAAAAAGGCTTCAGGGCTGAGGTCTGTTATTATTTGAGTGAGAAATTACTTCTTTCTCAAAAACCACGTCACTTCAGAGGGAGCCGTTTCTCACAATGTGTTATACTATCAACCTCTCCCCATTACTTGTTACCAGAAAAGGTTTTATGCTAATAATTATTTTGAGTAATTACCAATAGTGTCCAGTGCCTTTAAGACTGTAAAAGTTTCAACTCATCTTATGAAACATTAACCCAACACTAAAATTGGCTATAGACCCTACAATATTCTTATGTCTTCCACTGTTAACTCAACACCCAAGTGGACTTAAGTCATTAGTGCTGGTTGCAATAAGAAGTAATTAATTGGGCATTTTGTCTCAAATTCTATGAAGTACAACTTCCTGTATAGGATTGCGTAGTTGTGGACCATTGTGGTTTATCATAAAATTTAGATTTATGGAGTCCCTTATTTTGATCCAAGCTTTAATGGCAATGATAAAATATAAAAACTTTGGTAAACAAGATAATTATTTTTAGTTTCTGTATATTACAGTACGAGTAACACTATATAAATGTTACAGGTAGATACATGTACATGTACTCCCATGCAATAAAACATAGAGGTAGGGTTTATGTAGATGTAGTTAAAATCAATGATGAGTGAAAATGACCCACTGTGCAGTTTGAAAGCCGAATCAGCATGTTTTACTTCACAAAAATATTCAAAGCATTCCACTTACATGGTACACTACAGAATGCTATTGTTGTAGAGATTTTGACATTCTTGTAAAAAAAAAAAAAAAATACTAAAGTCAATGAACTGTGTAAGTCTATCTCCTGTTTGAACCTAGTATTTGCTTTGTCCTTTGTATGGTACTTGCTGTTGTTAATCTGTAAGTATGACCAAAATGTTTGACTGGCACCCCAAAAAAGATATTGACAAAATAGGGAGATTGCAGTTATAGCGCTAGATACATTTAAGAATGGAGGCCGCAGGTTCAATTTATGTTCTATTAAATTTTTCTTTGTTTACAAAGAAAAATTGTTTCCTGCCTACAAAACAATTTTCATAACCGCTGCTTATTGCAAAGCCTCACTCCCCTCTCTTCCTTCCCTATGCTGTGACTTTGAGTAAAACAAAAGACACTCTAACTGGCTATCGGTTCTGTAAGCAGACGAATGACGCAAAAATGTATTCCATTATGGCAACCACTTGTTCGGTCAACTCAAATCTTCGTAGCTGTGTGTGAAATTCACTTATGCTTAGGCGCAATTTTCTTCTCAGAACTTCCTTACCTGTAAAAGTAGTTAAAAATGGCTTCAGCTATACTGTAGTGTTTTAAAGCAAAGATTGCAATTAATAAATAAATGCATCCCGCCTTTCGCATCAACTATCCCTATCCCTTCTAATAATCTGTACCTTCTTACAGGTAAAAGTAAAGCAAATGCTTTACTCTGCTCAGAAACTTTGTCTCTTTGCAGCTCTGTTTTTATGTACAATACAACTTTGTTACCTGTATAGTCCATAAGCATAAACAAACATACATTAGCTAAAACTAAAAGAAACTCATAATAATAATAATAATTGTGGCTTCTTAGATAGCACACATGTCCGTCACCCAGTGATGCTCCTGGCGCTGTAACATACAGTATTTCCTGCCAGATGTTGGACTATGTTTGAATTATGAGACCTAATTCTGATAGCACCATGTACATGTAGTGCTTCACAAGGTGCTGTGGCGCAATTTGCTGCCGATCGGACCAGGAACACCAGGGCAAACCCCTTCTCTTTTGGATAAGTGCACTGGGTTCTTTTACATGCGTTACATAACACATGGGACCAACGGCTTAACGTCCCATCCGAAGGACGAAGCAATGGTGAAGTGTCACCGCTGGGGATTCGTTGCCTACACAAAACAAGTAGCAGGAAAAGTCAAACTTGAAGTGAAATAACAAGCAAAGCAAGGGTTTCAGTTACATTGTTCCCCTTGAGATCCAATTTACCATTCATTGGGATCTTAAAATAAGTGAGACCCAGGAACCCTTAAAAGTGACTCGAGCACTGGGGTCGATTTCACAAAGAGTTAGGACTAGTCCTAACTTAGGACTAGTCCTAGGAGATATACACATTGCATGGATAGTCCTAAGTTAGGACGAGTAACTGGTCCTAACTCGAGATAAGACTAGTCCAAACTCTTTGTGAAATCCACCCAGAACCCATAGTGCTGTGACCTCTGTATAGCACCGGGGGAAGAATGTCAGTTTCAAATGTGGGAGGGAAAACCCGAAAGGGGAAACCAGAGAGAAGTGAACGGCTTAGAAAGAATTCATGAACCACAAGTATCAGCCATTTTGGTCCTTGAAAAAAAACTATGATTATTTTATCAAGTATTAGAGTTGACTTTCCTGTACCCTCTCTGAAATTAGTGAGAACTGCAGATGATTTTGTCCCTTGTTTCAACCGATTTGAGTGAACTTCAAGCTAAAACTTTAAGAGAGCATGTAGAGTGTACGCATAGTGTAGGCTTTAATTGACTTTCAGGTTTTTAATCACGTATCTGATGTTTAAAAGGCAGTGGACACTATTGGTAATTACTCAAAATAATTATCAGCAAAAAACCCCACTTGGTAATGAGTAATGGTGAGAGGTTGATAGTATAAAACACTGTGAAAAATGGCTCCCCCTGAAGTGACGTAGTTTTAGAGAAAGACGTAATTTTCCCAGAATTTGATTTCGAGACCTCAAGTTTAGAATTTTAGGTCTCAGAATCAAGCATCTGAAAGCACACAACTTCGTGTGACAAGGGTGTTTTTTTCTTTCATAGTTATCTCGCAACTTCGACTACCAATCAAGCTCAAATTTTCACAGGTTTATTATTTTATGCATATGTTGAGATACACCAAGTGAGAAGACTGGTCTTTGACGTTTACCAATAGTGTCCATTGCCTTTAAAAGACCAACATAAAAAGGAAAACAGACCAAAGTAGGAAGAATAGCATGACAGAAATATGCATGTTATTAAGATTATATTCAGTTTCTTTTTGTCCAGCACAACGTTTTTCGTTTTGTTCTCTCTGAATTTCTGCAGACTCTGGGAGCGTCCGACCTCTACCTGTGTCAGAGCAGCAAAGACATGTCGAGTCATCACAATTCAGAAATGGTGTTTATGGAAATGAACCCTCGTTCGACTCGTAGTAACAAGAATGACGGTTTTATCTGAGCAACAACAAGTTGATTTGTTGGTAGTTCTTTTCAATCGAGTTAAAGTTCCCTGGTGACATTTTTAGGTGGAGACCAAAATGGTTGACAATTATTTTAAATGCAGATATGCAAATCAATGTAGGATGTATTTTATTTTTGTTGTTGCATGTAGTTTTTTAGAGCTCGTTAGGTACATGTATCTTGTTTAAAAAAAAATTATATTTACAGCATTTATTTTACACAAAGGTTTTTACAATTTATTTCATTCGCTAGTAAGGTGGTAAAATAACCAGATATTCACCAAAATAGTTATTTAAAAAAGAAAATTTTGCTCGTAATGAATTTTGACAGAAGATGGTGTTTTGAAACAAAAGCATACAGTGTATTTCACATACGCACAACTTTTACTTCTTTATTTATCTACCTCTAATCAAGTGGTATATATTTTTTGGCAATACCTTTGCCAGCTTATACTTTTCCTGAATCTATAAAACGAAATACAAACTAGCACCAAAGAAGGTATAGGCCTATCTATGGGTGACATACGTATACCCTATGAAGCTTGCCTAGGATTTTATTTAGGGGGGAACTGACGTTTTGACCTGAGATCCACAAATTTGTCAAGATAATTTCCTATGAAAAGCCCACCATGTGTCATATTTGTTTATACCTGTAAATTGTAATAGACTTCTGTACACAATACTTTGAATAGATCTATAAACTAAATCCAGTCTTAACAAACTTAATGTAATGATTAAGATCGCTATTGCCAAATGTACAAGAAAACTTTTTATTAGACATCTGTCACTATGCATTTTTTGAACAAGTATTTTTAAAATATTTAATATTTATATGCAAGGTTCTCCCTTGGCAGTGGTCCACTAGCCAAATGCTAGTTAAAAAAGCTGAGGACTGGTTGAAATTTTCGCCAATTAATTGTTGAGAATAGTTCAGTCTTGGAAAGTATCCCTTTATGAAATAAGGACTAGTGGAAAAACTAACAGACTAGTTAGACTAACAGGTCCTGCTGACTGGTCATTGAAGCAGTTCAAACACTGATATAGTTAGCTAATACTAATGAAAGAATTTTTGATTCTGGAAGTTTTTGCACAGAGAAGAGCGATATTATCTGTATCACACATCCATTTAGTATGCAGGCCTGGAACTACACAGAAGCCATGGAGGCCTTGGCGTTTGGTGCCCTGGTCTTGGCTGCTGGTCGTCCGGCCTATATGCTTTGTTTTTGAAAGGGCAAGGGCACCAAGGCATTTCCTCCTTAGAAGAGGGCACCCTGTGACGATATTGTGAATTTCTACTGGAGCATTTTAAGGACACCAAGGCAATGACCATGGGGCACGGAGGCAATTGCCTTTGTTGCCTCCGTGAAGTATCTAGGCCGTAGTGCCTCTTCAATAGCTTCACATAGACATGAAGATTTTCCAGTGGAAGTGTCCTTTGCAAAATTAATATGGTCTTGCCCTCTCCAAGATTAATTTCCAAGCCTGCATTAGTGGAAAGATAAGACTAAGGGTTGGAATTCCAAGGAATTATTAACTATCTTTTTAAAATAAATTTATTTACCCGGAGGCTAGGTTAGTTTGAGCATCGCTGCCTCAAATCTCCAGTTTCAAATGAAGGCTCTTCATTAAAGCCTTGCATACCGTATATTTTTTTTCATAAAGATGTTTTTTTTTTTTTAACCTTGTATTATTTTCATTTTGTATAGGGGGGGATGTAAATTAGTGCCTGAAGTATAGAATGCTTGTATCATAAATAGTAGTTTTTTAAGTTTATTTGATAAATGTTGATGTGTATGATTATGTCATGTAGTGACTCAAGTAATTGACAACTGAAAAGCTGCTGCGAGTATTTTTGGTTGGTACTGATGGCAAAGCTTCCAGTGACTCACTGTGAATTACTGCAACACAGTCATTCTTATCTTGAATCGCCGTGACTCACTCTGACTCACTGTCACTCACTGTGACTCACTGTCACTCACACTTCTAAAGTTAGGCTCAGTGTAGTACAGTTGGGCACACCTACGGTTTCTACCAATTTGTTGTTAGCTTGGCATCTGTCTTGTGAAGAGTCGAACTGGCCCGTAGTCAGTTCAGAAGTCATACTTGCAGTTGGAAATAGCTTGAGTCAATGTGACATTAAATTCAACTGAGATATTAGGCCATATGTTATGTAAAATACAAGGTGTCATGTATAAAATATTTGTAAGGCTCTTAATAATAAATTTTCTGCATGCAGCACAATTTACTGGCTGCACAATGTAATCAATATTTGCACCATAATTATGCATACAACTTTTAGAAAAATTCAAAGTTTTCACAGTTGCACTTTTAAACTTGCACAAAGCATTATCATTAGAATTGTTGGAATAAGTTTGTTAAATAAATACTTTAGATGAAAGTCTGTACACTGTACTCGCACTTCTTAATTTGCATGCTGTATATTTAATGCACTCTTTTTGTTGGTCTTTCCTTGCAATTACAGCACAATTCCATTGTAGACTGCTGCAGTCTGCAGTGCACTGCACAAAAATATGCTGACTGCTGCATATTGCGCCCAACACAGCAGTGAGCAGGATGCATGTGTTTATAACTTCAGCACTGCTATGCACCGCACAAAGCCACACACATTGTTTGCTTCAGCAAGAACAGTTAAATTACTTCAGCATTGCTATACACTGCACAAAGCCGCACTGCCGCATTCACTTCAGCACTGCTTTGCACTGCACAAAACCACGCGCACAGTGTTTACTTCAGCACTACTATTTTAATAGGTGTTTAAAAACACTTCATAAAGCCACACACACCATGTTTACTTTAGCACTAACAGTTATAAGCACTTCACAAAGCCACGTTAAAATTGTTTACTTCAGCAATGCTATGCTGCAAAAAGCCACACTGCCAAGTTCACTTCAACACTACTGTACTGGACAAAGCCACACGCACACATTGGGTACATTCGATTAGCTTCCCTGGGTCTTCCCCGCGGTGCTCACTCGGGTGAGCCCCCGACAAGAGCTAATCGAACGATCATATTCGCCCTCTCGTGGTGACGGCATGCACCTCAGGTCAGCCCAAAGTGACGGGTCCACTCCACAAGCAGGGCACTGGGGGCTCACCCCGTCAAAGCTGTTCGAACGTACTGGGGCAGACCAGGGTCGACCCAGGGAAGCTAAACAAACGCACCCAGTGTTTACTTCAGTATTGCTGTACACTGCATAAAACCAAACTGCTTACACCAGTACTGCTGTACATGTGGCTTTGTGCAGTATGCTGTGCTGATGTGAACTCGGCATTGTGGTTTTATGCAGTGTTTACTTCAGCATTGCTGCGCACTGCACAAAACCACACTGCCGAGTTAAGGTCAGCACCACTCTACTGCACAAAGCCACACGCACAGTCTTACTTCAACACTGTACACTGCACAAAGCCACACACTAATTTGGACAAAGATTTTAATTTGCAATTATGTATTGTTCATCTTTTTAAATATGTAACATTTATACTTATGTTCATTGTTTTAGCAAAAATGCTATGTCTTGTAAACATGTTTATGTGCATGTGCATGCAATTGTTATCATATGAAAAATAACCCATGTGTATGAAACATGGAATCTGTTAGATATATTAATTATTGCAAACTTGTACATACTCTTCTTAAATAGCACCTTTAGTCAAAGCATACAAATATGAAATTAGTAGTATCAAATCTTTAAAATTATGAGGGTTTTTGGTTTTATTAACACACGGAATGTTTTTAATAACATATGGATTTAAATATTCTTGGAGATAATATATTGAGTAATAACAATTCTTATGCAATAAAACTATGCCTTAATGTATTCGAAAATGCAAACACTGGTGTAATTATGGTTTTCATAATATCCCTGTTTCACCATCATTGTGTTATCCCTATACAAAGTATATTTACTTGGTAACAACTAAAAAAGGGTATAAAGTTCATAATTAAAGACCTTTACCATAGTGTGGCCATCTTGTTTTTTCTCTATTCCAACTCAATGTAACCAAACTGAGGCTGGACGAAACAAAATCTGGTGCCATGTTTGGGCAATGAATGTTAGCATTCATTACTGTTATTGGAAACAGGGAACATGACCAAGATGGTGACAGTGTGATACAGGTCTATACTGTCATAATTATAGCAGGCCTGTGATTGTACATGGGAATATAAACTCTCACCCAGTTACTGGAGGGCTCGCAAAAGTGTACATTAACTCTGTGAGAGTTCCTATCTCCATGCACAGCCACAGGCCTGCTACGATCAGCCCCCCCCCCCCCCCCACCACAATTGATTAGTGTATGAAAACTTCTTCTTTGCGTTGAATTAATAGTAGCACTCATTCTGCCATATAACCATAAGTCAAGGCAAACAAGGCACCCAGTTGTCGTTGATTTTTGTTTCTTCTGTTTTGGTCAGGTTGGCGTAGTGGTTGCTTTCCTCGCCTTCCACCTCTAGGAACCTTGTTCGAATCCCACTTGGGTTTTCTGTCCCTACCTGACTGCCTGGGTTTTCCCTGGAACAATTCTCAAGTTGTTGTGAATATCACAAGGCAATGTTTTTAGGAGAGTCGCGTAAATCCATTGTACATGCTAAAATAATTTCCGCCTCACTGAGAATTATTTCTGTTAAACTGCTTTAAGGCCAAGTCACACTGCAGAGTTATTGAAAACAATAGCGATCTTGACGCAAAGAGAACGCATTCTAATGGTTGAACTGCTCCATGCAGAAAACGCCCACGCTCATTCAGCCAATCGAGGGCGTACATTGTTAACGTTCTCGTTTTTCATTCTCGTTATCTCGGCCTGTGTAACTGGGCCTTTACTCATTTCTCGAAAACTACAGCACCTTATCAAGTAATATTCTAAGCTTTCTACTATTGTTATCTTTAATTTGTGTAACTAATGTAAACTTGTGGATGTATGTGTTTTGCGTCGCACAAAAAGTAACCCAAACCCTTCCATGATGATTCCTGATGATGTGTCAACTTTGGCAGAGTGCCTGAGGTTCAGTGATTCAGGATTCGTTACACAAATTGCATGAGAAAGGCCATCTATGATTACAATGGTCATGTTACACTCATCGAACTTAGCTCCTTAAAGTTAAACTATTAGTAGAAAGTCATGACAGTGGCAAAAATAACTTTCTCAGAATCAATGGAAAAATAATCCTGTGTCCCTAACCTTTTACATTAAATGGAAAGACCTGTGTGTTGTGTCATTGAGAGAATGCCCCAATGTTTCTGGCTTGGTTGGCTGTAGATTGTACTACAGCACCTTGTAAATCGTTACATGGTGCTGTGTATATAAATGGGTCTTTTGGGCTGCATTCGTTTAGCTTCCCTGGGTCGACCCCGGTCTGCCCCGGTATGTTCGAATACCCGGGTCAGCCCCCAGTGCCCTGCTTATGGAGTGGGTCACTTGGGGGTGACCTGAGGTGCATGCCGTCACCACAAGAGGGCCAGTGTTATCATGGATTAGCTCTTGTCAGGGGCTCACCCGAGTAAGCACCACGGGGTAGACCAAGGGAAGCTAAACGAACGCACCCATAATTTACTCTGTGCATACCTGTGGAACAAAACAATAAATGTTGACTTACTACAATGGGAAAGGTTAGCTTTAGTAAGCCCAATTTCTGTCATGGTGTTTTTTCACTTTTTTCTTTTCCCTTTTCATATTAGGAAGGCAAAGTACCCAGCCCACAGCCTCCACCTTTTCAAAAAGGAAGAAGATTAAAACTAGTTAAGAAGGTATAACGTTAAAACATTTAGCCTGTTTTTGTACTTTGTACAAATATTTTCTCGAGTCCCTTGTCCCCTAAAATCTTAACGATTGTGAATATCTTCAAATGCTATTTTCTCAACTTTGACTGTATTTCAGACAGTAATATTTCTCTGGAAATTGAATTTTAAAAGCATTAATCTAATCATGCTAATAGGGCTGGATGGCTCAGTTGATAGAGCGCCAGTACGTTAATCTGGATGTCGTAGGTTCAATTCCAGCTCGAGTCAACTTTTCTTTGTTCAAACCCCAAAATGTACCCAGTCAATTTCATGTGTTGTTCATTACTTGAATTTGTTAATCGGCTAGAATCAAGAATGAAACTAAATTTTATAATTATAATACTGCACTCTATCTTTGAATGGAGAATCTCTGTGTCATTAAGTATACTTCTGAACCAATTATAACCCTCCTTTTCTATTGGCGACAGGTTCCTAAGGTAACGCCATGGTAGAGGGTACATTGACAGGAAATGCTACATTTCCTCGAGGCGGGTTTGCTTCTGAGCCATCTCCTCTGTAGAGTGACAGCTTTTAAAATGTCAGACAGCTGAAGAGGGTCTGGTATGTACACGGTGGGAACACCTTATTAGGGGAACTCGCATAATGAAGTAGAAATGCAGTTAAAAATACGCAGAGATTGCGAGATATGGTTTAAAGGAACTGGATACTATTGGTAATTACTCAAAATAATAAGTTCAAGCATAAAACCTTTCTTGGTAACGAGTAATGGAGAGCTGTTGATAGTATAAAACATTGTGAGAAAGGGCTCATTCTGAAGTAACGTAGTTTTTGAGAAAGAAGTAATTTCTCACTAAAATATTTGTATTTGATTTCAAGGCCTTCAGAATTAGATTTTGAGGTCTTGAAATCAAGCATCTGAAAGCACACAACTTCGTGTGATAAGGGTGTTTTTTCTTTCATTATTATCTTGAACTTCAACGACTAATTGAGCTCAAATTTTCACAGATTTGTTATTTTATGCATATGTTGAGAACCCCAAGTGAGAAGACTGGTCTTTGACAATTACCAATAGTGTCCAGTGTCTTTAAACAGTGAAAGTTTAATGTTAAATGTGTTTTGTGTCGTACAAAAAGTACCCACATCCTTTAAAGGGAATATGCGCAACAACAGGTTTAAAGGAAGTGTACACTTTTGACAATTATGCCACAAATTATGACCTTAAAACCCACTTGGTAAAGACCACTCGAGAGCTGTTGATATTGTAAAAACAATGACCCTCTTTGAAGTAATGTAGTTTTGGCTTTGAGCTGTTTATTTTGTTAAAAAAAGTTATTTATTAATTTGAATAACGGTGCGAGGACCCGGTTCTGTGTGGTAATGACAGGGGGTTCGTGGCTGGCCGCTGTTAACGGACTGCGCCTCCATGCAGTTTGGTCTGTTAAAAGCGGCCAGCCACTAACCCGGTCATTACCGCGCAGTGAAGATCGGGTCCTTGATTCAAACTGATTTTCAGTTTGGTTAACATGGAGAAGTGGTAAACCAAAGATTCTAATGTTCTTGTTTAACTTGTTCACATCTGCAGCAGTTCACCATGGAGCCTTCAATTGACTTTATCTGAACCTTGACATGCATGAGATACTCGACTTGTTCACATTGATCAACGTCATGCAGGATTCTACTCAGCAAAATCTGGCAGGTAATAACAATAATAATAATAATTATAATTGCTTCTAATATAGCGCTCATAGGCACTTCAACATGCAGTATTTCCTGCAAGGTATGTAGGACACTGTTTGAAGACATACTGCTTTTTACTTAGCACCATGTAATGGTTTACAATGTGCTGTGCCGCAATATGCAGCCAATCAAACCTGGAACACCGGGGCGAACCCCTTTTCTTTTTCGATAAGTGCACTTGGTTCTTTTATGTGTGTTACACAAGGCTTACATCCCAACTAAAGGACAAAGCATCATCTTGCTAAAGCACACAGGTGCCACGACCAGAACTCTAACCCACACTCTGCTGATCAGAAACACCAGCAGTTGAGGGTCGGTGCCCTAAACCGCTATGCCACCACACACCTAATGATGCACTCACTGCTACATGTAGGCCTACTTGTTTATGTTATGATCATTTTCTTTTTAAGATCGTAGTGTGTAAAACACTTAAACCCAAAAGGAAAAGTGTAATTATGTATCCTTACTTAACAACATCAACTCTGCAAATCTTAGTTTGCTAATTTTACCTTTAAAAGACTAAATCTACAAAATGTCGCTCTAAAACTGTTATCTTTCTTACTCCTGTTCAGGTTGTTCTAGCTTTTATGCACAAAAGAGAGACGCATTTTGGCAGGTTGAGGATGTCTAGTCTCCAGATCACCAATGAGGTATGCAGCAAGTTTGAGTTCCTGTTATGGTGCACCACACTAAATAAAGTCACTATGTCAACCTAATCTGATTCTATACTAGTAGTCTTGAAATCAATATAGTAATGAGAGTGGCTTCTCATTTAGCGCTTAAAGCCGTCACTCAGTGACGCTCAAGGCGCTCAACAAACAGTACTTTGCTGCAAGGTATGTGGGACTATGTTTTGAAATATGAGACACACTCCTTTAGCATAGCACCATGTAATGTTTTACAAGGTGCTGTGGCCCATTATGCAGCCAATCAAACCAGGAACACCGGGACGAACCCCTTCTCTTTGCGATAAGTGCACTGGGTTCTTTTACCTTCATTACACACACACAGGACCAACGGCTCTACAAAGCAGCATCGTCTGCTCATAGGCTTTATGAAATTGGCCCTGAAATGTGCTAGGTTAAAAGTCAACAAGGACACAACACAATCCCTATGAGCCTTACCTTCTTCTGGAAATGACTAGAGTATAGACGATGTGACCTGTGACATCACATGTTTACAAAAAAGCCACCAAGCCTGGACTTCCTGCAGGCACGATTTGTACACAACCTAATGGAAGAAAACATAAAAATGTTATATTTTATGGAGATTGCACTGTCTAATAAACTGTTGATATAATGAAAGGGGGCACATCTCAAAACTTGTCAAGCTTTTACTTTTATAACTCTTGGATTTATGTGGAAATTATGACATAAATTGTCAACTTTCCCATATGACCAGTGCAGTATATTGCCTGCCAGAAAAGCTAAAGAATGTACAAGCTCACACTTATTGTAAACTAAGGTCACATGGTCTATACTGTTTGAAACGTCGAGATCAAACAGGCTCTTCTCAGAGACAACACGCAAACAAAGAAGATGTACACATGGTTGTATCTGCAAGTTTCCTATTTATTTATAGTTTCTTCCATTCTTTGGTTCACAGAAAAGTTGTGGGTTAGGAATTTGTCATGAGTCTTGGCAGATGATTCACCATCAGTCACTATTTAGTGGTGCACCTTAATACTATCTGACTGTATATTGACTGTTAGTCAGTCAATTATAGACCTTGAGGTCAACAAACTTTCACATCCTCTGTGTACTTGTCCCTGTTACTAACAAAGTTATGTTAGAGAAATATAATTAGCTGTTGCAAACCGCTTACCAACCAAAATGACCTATGGTATATGCAAAAAATAGTTAATGGCCGGACAATTTGAACCTACATGTGTCCATAGAGTTATATATAAGAACTAGAGGTCGCACTGGTGATGCTTCTTGCACAAACGCGACCGGACCGCAAGGAGACACGCGCGCCATGTGTACGCGCGTGTTGAATATGAAGTATGCGTTGGAGTTTGTGTTAATTGAAAGCTAGACGCGATGCTGTTGTGTCAACTTACAAAATGGCCGCACAAACACACGCTGTGCGATGCCTGTTTTGTCAACTTAGAAAATGGCCACCTGCGCACATGCCGGGTTGCATATATAGGCCAGTGCGCCCTCTAGTTCTAGTTCTTTTCATTTATACTCTAGGTCATTTTGGTTGGTAAGCGGTTTGCAACAGCTAATTCTATTTTTTCTAACATAACTTTGTTAGTACTTGGGACAAGTACATGGAGGACGTGACAGTTAAGTTGTGACAAACTTTATCAAGTACCCGCACGGCGACTCAGGAAAATGGCTCTTTAACCAAAATTGTTTGTGAGATCTTTTGGAACAGAGGTGAAAGGCAGGGAAAGAAACCACTGAGCCAACCTTATCCATACGGAAGTTTCAAATTTAATCATATATTAATTGTGTGCGCGTTCTGTTTCTTAATTATTGTAGAGGAGTACTCATTGCCAGCAGGACCCTTAAGAATCTGAGATTGAAGATGCAGCACCCATGCTCCAAAATGGTACGATATTTTTGTTCCTTTTTTAAAGGCACTGGACACTATTGGTATTACTCAAAGTAATATTTAGCAGAAAAACTTGCTTGGTAACGAGCAATGGAGAGCTGTTGATATTATAAAACAATGTGAGAAACGGCTCACTCTGAAGTAACAGAGTTCTGGGGAAAGTTGTAATTTCTCACTCAAATAATAAAATACTTCAGGCCTGAAGCCTTTTATTATGCATCTGAAAGCACACAAACTGGTGCAACAATGGTGTTTTTTCCGTTATTCTCTTGCAACTTCGATGGCCCATCGAGTAAAGATTTTCACAGATTTGTTGTTTTATGCTTATGTTGGGTTACCCCAAGTGAGAATACTTGTCTTTGACAATTACCAAAAGTGTCCAGTGCCTTTAAGCCTCATCTACATGTATTTTGGTATATGCACATATGGTAAATCTTTGTTGGAACAAAATAGTTAAAGCCCATGAATAAAAAAAAGCTTACAAACGGAATATTTGGTATGGTGTCTAATCAACATAAATCAACCATGGTGTGTAAAGCGCAATATCAAAACCAATTTTAATTATTATTATTGGATAACAAAAAATAAAAAAATGGTCCCCTGTGGGATTTGAACCCAGGACCTCTGACTCTCTGGGCAGATGCACTACCAACTGAGCTATGAGGCTCAGCATGACATTGGTTTAGCATGGACTAAAAGCCAATCCACATGCAAGGGTCTGGTCTTAAAGGGAATATTCCAACCAGGGTTCATAGAGGTGTAAGGCAGGGAAAGAAACCACTAATAACCATAGAAGTGAAATAATCAAACTGGGGATGAGAAAAAAAATAAAAAACCTTCATTGGGATTTGAACCTAAGACCCTTCACACTCTGAGCAGATGATCTAACAACTGAGCTACTAAGGCACAGTGGCACAAGTCCACAGGTTTTCTTTAAGAACCAATTTTGTTATCGGTGTTGCATTGATACACAACTGGGCAAATAATTGTATTATCCTCCAAGGTTCCCGGGGGGGGGGGGGGGGGGGTGTTGTGGTAATGGGGTTAAAAGCATTTCGCGGAGGAAAACAATTATAGTGAGCTCAGACACAGACATTATATTTTGTACGTCCCTCTGGAGACATCTTTTGTTCTTTCATCTGTCCATGTAGTTAAGAGCCTTCCATTCCTATTCCTAACCGTTCCCCTTACCCTATTATTTACATGAAGGGGTTGTCATAACATAGGTGCGTCGGAATATGGTATACTCGGTGTACAGTGCTTTGAAAATATATTAACTTTAATAGATTGACTTTAATGAGTCCTTTTTTCAATCCTTATTAATGCAGGGCCTTCCATTGAAGTTTCTAGTCACCTTCAGTTCATCGTAACCTTCAGCCTGAGCATGGAGACAAACTGAGAAGTCGTCTTTTAGTTGACGTAAGCTCCCTTTAGATTTCCAAAACAGTTTCCTCGCTTTCCCCAGTTAAAGGCACTGGACATGTTTGGTAAATGTGAATAGACGAGTGTTCTCACTTGGTGTATCCCAACATATGTGTAAAGATGGTAACAACTTCTTATAATAGAGCCTATAGTCAAGCTTAATTCAAGACGATTCGAGAATAGTGACTTACATGTGGGCGGCCATGTTATAAGTTGGTGCATGATGGGAAATAAACATTAGACTTGAGTAAAGAATGGCACACTGCTACAATGTATGCATGATTTAAAAGTCTATGAAAATTTTGACTCAGTTGGTCATCGAAGTTGCAAGAGAATAGTGAAAGAAAAAACACCCTTGTAGCACAAATTTTCAAATTTCAGATGCCTACGAAAGACTTCAGGCCCAAAGTCTTTTAACATTTGACTAAGAAACTACCTCTTTCTCAAAAACCTGAGTGAGACATTTCTTACAATGTTTCATACTATCAACAGCTCTCCATTGTTCATAAGTTTTTTATGCTTATAACTATTTTGAGTAATTGCCAAAAGTGTCCAGTGCCTTTAAGATTCCATTATTATTATCGGCCAACATGCATTAAGTATTCGCTAGAGAGTACAGCCAACTTCAACGTCTTATGGACCTCATGCATTGACGTCATCGAACCGCCGTCTTAGAAGTAAAGCGATAAAATACTAGATACGCGCTTTTTTTGCTTACGGAATCGGTCAGGGGGCAACCTTTGTTTGACCTCAAGCCGAGGGCGCCCTACTCAATGACGTCAAGTGCATAGGGTCGATTGTCATCAGAGTCTACAACACAAGAGAAAATACATCATTGTTCTTTGGACCTGTAAAATAATTCCTGTCGCTAGTTTTTAATTATTATGCCATATGCATTTGTAATTGTTTATAGAGTATTTAAAAGGTTAACACAACAAAAAAGGGGTATCTTTTGTATGGGAGTGAGATTAGGGTTAGGGTCAGGGATAGGTAAAGGAAGCTTGAATCGGGTCAGTGTTAGGGGTCATACAGGGTTAGTGTTAGGGATAGCGTTAGGGTTAGGTTAGAATTGAGGTTAGGGTTTGGGTTAGGATTAGGGTAAAGGTTTAGGGTTAAGTTTAAAGTGGGGTCAGGGTTTGGGTTACATACGTGATTAATGTCATGGATAGTATTAGAGAAAGTTTGAAATTAGGGTTAGTTTATTTAAGTGGAATGGAGCTTTAAGGAACGAAGGATAATTACCAGCGCGGCTCTTTTTGTTATTGTTATAATGGTGAAGGGTTATATTATTAGTTTATACTTCCGATATTAAGTAACCCCCAAAACCAGCGTTCTGGGTGCTTGCCATGATCGATATCGTTCGGTCTTCACTGTTTCTTTCCTACATTTAATATCTTAGAATCATGGCAGGCAAGTTCAGACTCTATTGAACGTGTTATGGGTAAATTAATTGTTGACGGACTGTACAAGTCTCTTTGTTCATTATTGCACTTTACCTGTGAATAATTTGAAGTTGAAATGATTGGTAAATAAAACATGAATATTCAATTGAATCTACTTGTTCTAAATGTACTTTTTAAAATGTGTTTAATATAAACTTGTTTCTTCTATTGTAAAATTGTTACTGTTGTACGGAATCTATTGATCGGATGCAAAAAACAAAAATAACCCGTGTCATCAAACATTATTGCCTTTAAAAAAGGCAGCTTCCAAATTGTTTTTAAAATAAATATGGTAAAACTAAAAAAAAAAAACATCTCTAACACACTCTTCAAAATATAATTAACACATAAATTAAATCCAAATCGATTTTAATTAGCCAGACACATAAACATACACAAAATTGAAAAAGTCGCAAAAATCGCAAAAAAATCCCAAAAACATCATCACAAGAAGGCAACATTAATTTTTAAACCCTGCGAAAAAACATTTTAAATTTGTGAAAGCAATAAATCTCTAGAAGGCGACATATATGCGCAGGTTCATTTATGCGGTTTCTTTAAGCCAGACCCATAAACACACACAAAATTGAAAAAATCGCAACAAATCGCAAAAATGTCATCACAAGAAGGCAGCATTCATTTTTAAACATCAGTCACGTGACCATACTAAACCAGCTAAAAAAAACAACTTGAGAAAACATTTTAAATTTGTGAAAATAATAAATCTCTAGAGGGCGACATGTATGCGCAGGTTCAATTCTTTTAGCCAGACGCATAAACACACACAAAATTGAAAAAATCGCAAAAATCGCAAAAAATCGCAAAAACGTCAACACAAGAAGGCAGCAGTCATTTTTAAACATCAGTCACGTGACCATATTAAACCAGCTAAAAAAATAACCTAAGAAAACATTTTAAATTTGTGAAAACAGTAAGTCTCTAGAGGGCGAAATTTATGCGCAGGTTCATTTATGCGGTTTCTTTTAGCCAGACATATAAACATGCACAAATTGCGAAAATCGCGAAAATCGCAAAAAATCGCAAAAACGTCATCACAAGAGGGCACCATTCAATTTTAAACATCAGTCTCATGTGACCATACTAAACCAGCTAAAAAAAACAACCTCAGAAAACATTATAAATTTGTGAAAATAATAAAGTTCTAGAGGGCGACATATATGCGTAGTTCATTTAGGCAGTTTCATTTAGCCAGACACACAAACACACAAAATCACAAAAATCGCAAAAATCGCAAAAAATCGCAAAAAAACGTCAACGCAAGAGGGCAGCATTAATTTTGAGAAATTAGTTCGGTGTGACAGTACTTCATCAGCTAATATCCACTCCCCATAAAAGCTTTGATTGAAACAATAAATAAGAGCCTATTATAGACATCATCTCGATACGCAAACAGTAGTGCCTGATTTTAGCCCATAGGGGGAAAAATATGCGCGACTTATTCCTTGTATTTAATTTTGTTCCAAAAAGCCTGAATATTGAAAAACGCAAAAATTTCCTACAGATGCCAGTGTTAAATTTTAAATTGTGCCGATTAAATTAACATCCTTAAAATCCAACTGGCAGAGTTAACATGGTGGCTCTAGAATTTATTTTATCCAAAAGGTGCCTAATTACAAATTTATCCCACCTATAAAAAAGCCAGGAAAAATATTTAATTTAAAGCATCCTCATCACTTCACTAAAAAAATACAACACACCTTCGATCCAACAAGCATACCCCAAAACCACCACTTCAAAATATATTAAACTTATCCCATGCGACATTACCCCCATCAAGATGGCTACTAGTACGTCTCCCGTACCCTCACCCTAAGCCTTCACCATAACCACTTCAACGGACTCGCTAACAGACTGTCCAACAACCCCAACCCTGCCAGGCATCCTGCCCTGACCCTAACCCCAACTCTCCAAGCCCAACGCCAGCCATCCAGTCCTCCAAGACCCCAACTCCAGTGACTGCCTTAAAGAACTCCAGTCCCCTCAGCAGCCCAGCTCTACTGACTGCCTTTTAGCCCTCCATCCCCTCAGCCCCGAGAAATCTGAGCCAGCAAGGCCCTTGGTCAACCCTCAGATCAGCTAGAAATCCAAGGCTTGAGCAAGGCAAAACTTTTGGTGAGAAATTCGTGAAAAATTTTCTAAGTCCAAATGCGGCAAGTTTATCACTCCAAAAACCGTTAGATTTTCATAACAGCTCGTAGCACAGCGGTGAAGGCCAGAGACTACAGAGTGAAAGGTCCCCGGTTCAAGCCCTACCCATTTTTACTAGAATTTAAAAAAATTCTTTATTTTAATGGTAAAAGGGTCCTGGAGAGGATTTGAACCCACCCGGCTCACAGCCCCAGGATTCTGGGGGCTGTGAGCTAGCCCGCTGCGCTACGGCGGCTCTTGAAAAAATTTGCTCGGAACTAATATTTAAACCTTAGGATGGGGGGGTCAAAAAAAACCAAAAAATTTAAATGAGATGAGAACTATGAACTTTGACATGACCAGAAAAGCAAGTTAAAAAAAAGAAAATTTGAAGACATGCAATACTTTAAAGAGGATCTTTATTTCACCAATGGTCAATACAGATAATAGTAATTACAAGTAAAGAAAATACAAGTACTTGTGGGTATAAATTTAGGCATTTCAACATGAATTAGACATTTATCTTAAATTAAGACACTAAAAAATGATACGAAATACGCAGTACTCTGAAATTCTTTCAACAAAATTTTAACAACTACATAGGGCCTACAGTTGCGTACAATTTGTTCGAAAACTACGTTACTCTAGAGGGAGCCATTTCTCACCATGTTTTAAACTATCAACAGCTCTCCATTGCTTGTTACCAAGTAAGATTTTATGCTAACAATTATTTTGAGCAATTACCAACAATGTCCAGAGCCTTTCAGCAATTTTTAATTGAAATTGTAAACATTTAATACATCAATTTAACCTAAGTTCGCTTTTAAAACTGTCATGCGAGGGCGCTGTTCTTTAACTCCCTGCGTAAAAACTGACTGATGCCATTTTTTTAAGATCAACTATACACTTATAATTCAATTTATACTGAACTTGAAAGCGAGGCTTGGTGGTTTACATTACTATTATGTTAACTGTTTTATTTAAAACATTACTAGTATTTTAAGCAGCGGCACCTAACTGTATCATGCAATGCTACAATAGTCAACCATCATTTTAACAGCGCACAACAAATCTCATCAAAGTCACCAACAAACTTAATAGGCAGTGCTGATATAAGGCTTTTTAAAAATGTTGTTTATTTTAATGAACTAAGATGAATTTATTTATTTGAATTTCTTCAAATAACCCTGCTTAATTTAATGAACTGACACCAAGTAAGGTATGGCACGTATAATTTTAATAAGTAATAATTGTTACTATAATTTAATACTACCCCTTTCCCAATAAAAGTAAATAAATTATAAAGTTACATAATATATTTCCTCGCCTAACTACAAGAATAATGGAACCCCCCCCCCCCCCTCCAAGAATGAGATAAATAAATACAATTTTCAAGTAATGAAATCATCAAACATATATATTTATAGCTAGACCAAAATTAGCACTTATTTACTATTCATATATAGTAATATTTATTTTAATGTGTGTAATCATATGCATCCCCATTTTTCAGGGGGGGGGGTGATGGTTAGTTATTTTATAGTGTTATTTGTTGTTAATCAATTTTATTTAGTTTTTTAACCATTATAAGTAATCTAATCTAGTATAATAATTTAACATATCTTTTCATAATCACTAAGTGTTAGTAACATTTTGATGTTAGTTATATATAATTATTGATCTTCTTTCATAATTTGTTCTGTAGTTTGTTTCATTTTACATAAAAACCCACCCCTAACATTAATTAATTTGTTATTCCTAGAGAAAATTGTCACAGTGTTAGTCTAGCTAGATTTACCAATAGATTTTAACATAAAAAGGAGGCACTCTGGTAGTTAAAAAGGCTCATGAATTCAGCATCAATTAGTCATCATATAATAAGCATGTAAAGGGCCAAAGTAACGTCATGAAAATCAAATAGTTTAACCCCAAACCAAATTTATCTGTTGTTGGGTTAGTATATAATAGTTCCCTTACCTAAAATTTAGGAACAAACTAATTAAATTTAATAGTCATTATCCCCCTTGCAAATTTAACATCTATTTATCTAACCTCAACTCTACCCCTAAGCCTATGTAACATCTAACTAAGAAATTATAATCATGGAAATCAAATAGTTTTAAACCAAACCCAAGTTATGGACCCAAGTTATGGATCTGTTGTTGGTTTAGTATAATATTCCCCTTACCACAACTTTAGGAACAAACTAATTAAATTTAATAGTCATTATCCCCCATGCAAATTTAACATTAATTTATCTAACCTCAACTCTACCCCTAAGCCTATGTAACATCTTACGTAGAAATTATAGTCATGGAAATCAAATAGTTTTAACCAAAACCCAAGTTATGGATCTGTTGTTAGTTTAGTATAATAGTTCCCTTACCACAACTTTAGGAACAAACTAATTAAATTTAAGTCATTATCCCCCTTGCAAATTTAACATCTATTTATCTAACCTCAATGCTACCCCTAAGCCTATGTAACATCTAACTAAGAAATTATAATCATGGAAATAAAACAGTTTTAACCCAAACCCAAATTATGCATCTTTTGTTGGTTTAGTAAATAAAATCATACTTTCCTCACCTAAACTTAGAAACAACCTAATAAAAGTTAATATTATTTATCCCCAATACAAATTCAACATCTATTTACCCAACCTTACGCTAACCCCAACTCTAACCCCTAAGCCTGTGTAACATCTAACCAGGGAAACCTAATGAAGTAAATAATTGTAAAGATTTAGTAAGAATACTAATATTTGTTTATTTTAAGTTTCCTACAATGCATTCCACGAGAAGGATGCCAGAGCCACCCCAACCAATAAAAACAAATAAATAATTAAGTAAATAAATAAATAAATAAATACAAAACCCAACTTAATTTCTATAAATTTAAGTTATAAACAATCATTACATTTGGCAGATAGTGACCATCGCAAGCAGTGCACGATTGTTGTATGTAATAATTTGATTAACTTTGAAAGCCTCTTTCTTGATGGCAATGCATGATACAGTTTTGTTGTCTAAAAAGAAATATATCCATTACTTTATAAATATATCACAATCTTGTACTTAAGGACACAGCAAAGTATATGTTTTAAGATGAACAGGTCAAAAGCTATCAAAACAAATTGATTAGAATTGACCGAAAATTATGTTTGTTTAAAAGTATACAAAATCTCAAAACTTATAGCAAAATCTTTATACAAAATAAATCATTACTAAATGACATTTCTGTATACATTAACCGACTCTGGAGGGGAGAGGTTACTAGCACCCTTGGCCTTAGCCAAGATCCTCGGCATCTGGCTCCTACAGTTATAAACGTTCGACCATTTTACCATTTTTAAAACCAGTTTTGGGTTCAGCAAGGTATAAATGACACTCAATATACTTATTAATCAACCAACAATCAAGAAATAAACCAGCATTGAGCGGGCTCACGGCAGTGAAAGAACTGCAGAGCCGAGGGTTCTCGACAGTGAAAGAACTGCAGAGCCGAGGGCTCACGACAGTGAAAGAACTGCAGAGCCGAGGGTTCTCGACAGTGATAGAACTGAAGAGCCAAGGGCTCATGACAGTGATAGAACTGAAGAGCCAAGGGCTCACGACAGGGAAAGAACTGTAGAGTGGAGGGCGCATGACAGTGATAGAACTGAAGAGCCAAGAGCTCATGACAACTGAAGAGCCAAGGGCTCATGACAGTGATAGAACTGCAGAGCCAAGGGCTCATGACAGGGAAAGAACTGAAGAGCCAAGGGCTCATGACAGTGATAGAACTGAAGAGCCAAGGGCTCATGACAGGGAAAGAACTGTAGAGTGGAGGGCGCATGACAGTGATAGAACTGAAGAGCCAAGAGCTCATGACAACTGAAGAGCCAAGGGCTCATGACAGTGATAGAACTGCAGAGCCAAGGGCTCATGACAGGGAAAGAACTGAAGAGCCAAGGGCTCATGACAGTGAAAGAACTGCAGAGCCAAGGGCTCATGACAGTGATAGAACTGCAGAACCAAGGGCTCATGACAGTGATAGAACTGAAGAGCCAAGGGCTCATGACAGTGAAAGAACTGAAGAGCCAAGGGCTCATGACAGTGATAGAACTGTAGAGCCAAGGGCTCATGACAGTGATAGAACTGTAGAGCCAAGGGCTCATGACAGTGAAAGAACTGATGAGCCGAGGGCTCATGACATGGATAGAACTGTAGAGCCAAGGGCTCATGACAGTGATAGAACTGAACAGCCAAGGGCTATTAACAGTGAAAGAACTGAAGAGCCAAGGCTCATGACAGTGATAGAACTGCAGAGGTGAGGGCTCATGACAGTGAAAGAACTGAAGAGCCAAGGGCTCACGACAGTGATAGAACTGCAGAGCCGAGGGCTCATGACAGTGATAGAACTGTAGAGCCAAGGGCTCACGACAGTGAAAGAACTGTAGAGCCGAGGGCTCATGACAGTGATAGAACTGTAGAGCCAAGGGCTCATGACAGTGAAAGAACTGTAGAGCCAAGGGCTCATGACAGTGATAGAACTGTAGAGCCAAGGGCTCATGACAGTAATAGAACTGCAGAGCCGAGGGCTCACGACAGTGATAGAACTGTAGAGCCAAGGGCTCATGACAGTGATAGAACTGTAGAGCCGAGGGCTCATGACAGTGATAGAACTGAAAAGCCGAGGGCTCATGACAGTGATAGAACTGTAGAGCCAAAGGCTCATGACAGTGAAAGAACTGCAGAAGCGAGGGCTCATGACAGTGGAAGAACTGAAGAGCCAAGGGCTCATGACAGTGATAGAACTGCAGAGCCGAGGGCTAATGACAGTGATAGAACTGAAGAGCCAAGGGCTCATGACAGTGAAAGAACTGCAGAAGCGAGGGCTCATGACAGTGGAAGAACTGAAGAGCCAAGGGCTCATGACAGTGATAGAACTGCAGAGCCGAGGGCTAATGACAGTGATAGAACTGAAGAGCCAATGGCTAATAACAGTGAAAGAACTGTAGAGCCAAGGGCTCATGACAGTGATAGAACTGCAGAAGCGAGGGCTCATGACAGTGATAGAACTGCAGAGCCAAGGGCTCATGACAGTGACAGAACTGCAGAGCCGAGGGCTCATGACAGTAATAGAACTGCAGAGCCAAGCGTGCATGACAGTGATAGAACTGAAGAGCCAAGGGCTCATGACAGTGATAGAACTGTAGAGCCAAGGGCTCATGACAGTGATAGAACTGCAAATATATGTATTTGGTTTGGTAAAATTTGCACCTTCTCTGTAACAATTTGTAATGCAAGTTTCATATCTGATGACAATTAACCAACCTCAAAATTAAAACAACATTAATTCACATGGTGTGAATAGGACATGTAAAATATCACGCCTAAATTTAACACTAAGAATATTATATCAAGTAAACTTTTGTAATGGACAACAATTGTTAATTTTCAGTCAGTCCAAACTTTAGACAGTTGATTGAAAATAGAAGTACCCAGTTGATTCTAGAGGGGAGAGGTTACCAGCACTTCACCCTCAGCCAAGATCCTCAGCATCTGGCTGTGAAATTAAACCAATAAACTGGAGTTTTAAGATTGAATGAAAAAAATAACCCAGAAGTTCTTATTGAACATATGAGGGGAGAGGTTACCAGCACTTCACCCTCAGCCAAGATCCTCAGCATCTGGCTCCTGCAGATAATGATTCATTTATAAGCAGTTTACCTTTTTAAACCAGTCGTTTGATAACAACAAAGTGTTCATAATACTCCATTATATCTTTATCAAATTAACTACAATCGAGACTTGAGATTTAAATAGAGAGAGGGGAGAGGTTACCAGCACATCACCCTCAGCCAAGATCCTCAGCATCTGGCTCCTATAGATAATGATGCATTCATAAGCGTTTTTTTTCCAAAATCTTGACAATTTATGAGCGGAAATTATGAATGAAACTCAATTTGTTTCAAAAAAACCATATTTGATACTTATACAGGTGGAGGGGAGAGGTTCCTAGCACATCACCCTCAGCCAAGATCCTCAGCATCTGGCTATATTCCTATCAACATACTGTGCATGTCAAACATTACCTTTACTTGAATAGCGAGTCTGATTGGTTTAATAGACATGACTTGTTTCTCCTACCCTAAGAGGGGAGAGGTTACCAGCACTTCACCCTCAGCCAAGATCCTCAGCATCTGGCTCCTAAAGTTAATGATGCATTCATAAGCGTTTTTTTACCAAAATCTTGACAATTTATGAGCGGAAATTATGAATGACACTCAATTTGTTTTAAATAAACCATATTTGATACTTAAACAGGTGGAGGGGAGAGGTTTCTAGCACATCACCCTCAGCCAAGATCCTCAGCATCTGGCTATATTCCTATCAACATACTGTGCATGTCAAACATTACCTTTACTTGAATAGCGAGTCTGATTGGTTTAATAGACACGACTTGTTTCTCCTACCCTAAGAGGGGAGAGGTTACCAGCACTTCACCCTCAGCCAAGATCCTCGGCATCTGGCTTATGTACATAGTGACATATTTATAAATGCATTTATCATAATTTGAACAACCATAATCAAGACATGCGATTTATACACATAAAGGGGAGAGGTTTCCAGCACATCACCCTCAGCCAAGATCCTCAGCATCTGGCTTGATCTAGAGTATATACAAAATCTGCATTTTCACTATAGTTTAAACCGGTAAAGATTTGTCCAAAGAACTTTAAGCCAAAGATTAATATTCATTTGAATGGTTCTCAAGTGAAGTAAAGAGGGGAGAGGTTACCAGCACATCACCCTCAGCCAAGATCCTCAGCATCTTGCTCATTGTGTCCTTCACAAGTATTATGCAAAACCCTGAGTGAGTACGCAGAGTTTTCATAATAGTACAAAGAGATTCAAAGTGTCCCTGCAAACATTTCATTCACAAAGCACAATACAAAACTTCAGGTTCTGTACTGCTCTCCATGAAGATGAGGTCCGTCAATTACAACATTGAAGGGATTCCTAGGTGTGTCATGGCCGAAAGGAGTCGTTAAGAGCATCGGATTCAAGTTCTGGTGTTTCTGATCAGCAGAGTGTGGGTCCGAGTCCCAGTCGTGACACCTGTGTTCTGAAGCTAAACACTTAACCATTGCTTCGTCGTTCGGATGGGATGTAAAGCCGTTGGTCCCATGGGTTGTGTGTCGCACGTAAAAGAACCCAGTGCACTTGCAGTAAAGAGAAGGGGCTGCCCTGGTGTTCCTTGTTTGATTGGCTGCATACTGTAAAACATTACATGGTGCTATGTGAAATGAGTAGGTCTCGTACTTCAAACGTAGTCCAACACATCTTATAGGAAAACACTGAATGTTGAATCACCTTGAGCATCACTGAGTGGCGGATATGAGCGCCATAAGAAGCCACCACTATAATTCACAATCACAATCACGATTCAAGATTTTCTGCATCCATAGATCCTGTGATTCAATAAGCAACGAATCGGTGACACTTTTCCGTAGAGTGATGCACTGATAGAGGAATCTCAGGTGTAATCAGTGGTTCAAACAACACGCGGTAACAAAAATGGTCAAGGCATGGGTCATATTTACCCGAATCTAAAAATTTGAAATCTCCAAGTTAACATCCATGTCTTATTCTCCTAATTTCATAGCCACATGGCCACTCAGAGTTTAAATCTAATGTAATAAATATTTCAACCTCAAGATTAGGTTGATTTGAAACCAATCAAATAAACATTTTGAAGTCGTTATTTCAAACGAACCTCACCATGTAATTAAAATACTCAAATACACATGATCAATGGTGGGAAGTTTCCCCTTTTCCAATACACATTCTTCAAAGTAGAAAGTCCAAAGAATAAATGTCTGTTACAAGGTTCTCTTTCTTGAAATAGTTGAAAGTCTTGGAATTTTCCTTGCTGTTGACATACTCCGAGTTCTTGATTTACAAGTGTAAATGTCACTAACACAATCTGTGTCAATTATCTGTGTCAATTATCTTTAGATAGATGGCATACATATTCATATACAAGTTCACTGGACACTATTGGTAATAACTCAAAATAGTTGTAAGCATAAAAAACTTACATAGTAACGAGTAATGAAGAGCTGTTGATAGTAGAAAACATTGTGAGAAACGGCTCCCTCTGACATAACAACATTTTGGGGAAAGAGGTTATTTTCTCAATTAAATATTAAAAGACTTCATGCCTGAAGCCCTTTATAGGGCATCTAAAGCACACACGTTTGTGCAACAAGGGTGTTTTTTCTTCCATTATTATCTTGCAACTTCAATGAGCCCAAATTTTCAAAGATTTTTTATTTTATGCTTATGTTACGATACACCTAGTGAGAAAACTGGTCTTTGACAATTACCAAAGGTGTCCAGTGCCTTTAACAGTTTCACGTAACAGTGGTTTAACCGTTCGTAATGTCAAAAATGTCAATGATTGGAGAAAGTCTTTCTGTGGTACATAGCTGATGAAGACACAATCCTTGTGACTAACGTGAGAAGTTCTTGGTAATGTTCATCCATATGCGCAACTTGCTGTCCTTGTTTGTGGAATCCCATTGCTGCTCAGTTGAAGAGTTGAAGAAATTTTTTGAACAAGATACAGTTTTCCGAGTGTTCTAAAGGCAATGTCACACGAGGCAATTTACAGGCAACCAGTTCCAGGCGATCTCCAAGATAAGATTTGATTCACATGTTGAATGTTCTCATAATTTTTTAAGGAATTATAAAACATTATTTAAAAAATGACTCCTGTAATACCAAAGTGGTCCCGAGCATGCACAGTTGGTTGCCTCCAAGTTGCCTACAAAGTTTCCTCATGTGACAAGGCCTTAATAGCGTCTACCAACAAGCAGTGGCAATCTAACTTTGCTGTTCTAATGTCGTCTGAATTTGTAAGAAGCTTAAATCCTTTTTAAGATGCTTGGTGGCTTGCTGGCTTGCTGATAACAGTTGATCCTTGAACAGAGAAGAATCAAGAAGCATGGCATGACACTCCTGTCATTACCCGATGTATTATCTACATAAGAAAAGAAGAAGCTGTATAAGTTCATGAACACACAATGGGTTTTGTGGGTGAGCAGGATAAACTGTATGTAACATTTGTTTCTTTGGGGATCATACAAATTTTTTAAAAATGTTTGGTTTCTCTGTACACAGTGTTACTAACACAATTTGCTCACCAAGTCCTGCAAGAAAATACTCCACATGAATACTATCTCAGGTGGATTTCGAACCCAGTATCCCAATTCTAGAGCAGATCTTAACCACCATTGTTATTTTCATTGGGTTTTTTTTATTGCCGAAATATGTACAAATCCAATATTTTCAAAAGCCGAGACAAAGATAAACACTCTTTCTCTCAAACGTGAACACTTAATTTGACAGATTTTTACAGGATAGTTGCATGCCCCCCCCCCCCCCCAAGATAAAGAAGAGGGATAAAATGGCCTACTGGTTTGAAAAAAGTTACAAAATGTGACAACTATTTTTTGAATTTATTTAATTACACATTCAGCAACACCAACGCCAATAACAGGATGCTGATTCGGAAACGTTTTTTATGTGGGTGGAAAACCTGAATGGGTAAAATCAACGCAATTAGTTTAGCCTAAATAACCCAATCCATAATCTGGTGCAAGGTGGGACCGAGGTCCACAGAGGTAAAAGACAGGGAAATAAAAAAAAAAACACTGAACCAGCCTGATCCAGGAACAAACAATCATACAATCATATGTTGTGTCTTGTGAAGAAGGGTCTTAGTAAATCACTAATCAGAGCCCAATTTCATAAAGCCTGTAAGCACAAAAATTTGCTTAGCATGGAATTTCTTCCTTTGGTGAATACAAGATTACCAACCAAACTTTAATTTGTTGCATATTGCTTGTTACTGGCATTCAGCTGTTGTTTGTTTATCCTGAAAATCACAGGGAAATTTGGTTGGTAATCCTTTTTTTATTAAGGAAGAAATTTCATACTAAGCAAATTTTGTTTGTGCTTACAGACTTTATGAAATTTTAAGGTTACCTTTACCCGGCGGATAAAGTAACCATTTTTGGTACAAGGCTCCCTTACGGCCTATTAATTATCATTAGCCGAGGAGCCCTCTTGAATTTTTAACTGTTTTTGTGTAAAATTGTCGCCAAATTATGACCAAAAATATTATGGTAATTTCACTGATCCACCTGACTATTTTAAGAGTTAGGGAACAGGCTACTTACTGCTTTGAAAGGTGTCATTGCATTGTCACTCTGTACCGTCTGTTGTAGTTCAGTTCAGAAAGGACTGATGCTTTGCTGGCCTGCCCAACCAAGAAGAAGTTCTTGAGACAAACGTCTTCCCTGAATGGATTAAGTGCAAATAACGAATTGTAAAATCTAGAGACGAATTACAGTCATCTTGGCTGTTAAAGACACTGGACACTATTGGTAATTGTCAAAGACCAGTATTCTCACTTGGTGTATCTCAACATGTATAAAATAACAAACCTGTGAAACTTTGCGCTCAATTGGTTGTCGGAGTGGCGAGATAACTATGAAAGAAAAATACCCTTGACACACGAAGTGTGCTTTCACATGCTTGATTTAGAGTTCTCAAAAGGTCTCAAAATCAAATTCTTGGAAAATTACTTCTTTCTCGAAACTACGTCACTTCAAAGGGAGCGGTTTCTCACAATGCTTTATACTATCAACCTCTCCCCATCACTCGTCACCAAGAAAGGTTTTATGCGAATTATTATTTTGAGTAATTACCAATAGTGTCCACTGCCTTTAAAGTACATTCTGAATTCTGAATTCTCAAATCTCACTTCTGCTTTGGGATTCTTTGTTTGAAACTTGTTTTAAACTTTCAATAAAAACAACAATAATTTGTCTACAGAGATTCTACTGAACACTTGTCTGGCCAAACTACTCAGTGTGACATTTTAATGCAGACCATGATTGCAAAATTTTGAGTACTCTTTATGGAGATTTAATACTTCACTTTATTTACTTTATGTCAAATCAGTAGCTGTCTCGATTCCTCAAATCATGTGTCAACCAAAGTGTATATGAACCTAGAGTTCTAAGTCAATACATAATGAGAAAATAGAGTTGTCTATTTATACCAACCACAAAGACCTTTGGTGTGAATGCAAAAAAATAGTTAGTGGTCTGACGTTTTGACAATAGCACAGTCTTTCTCTGAGCCTTCAAAAAGTCTCAAAACATCAGGCCACTATTATTTTTTTCCCAATAAACGATGATAAAGAGGAAAAAGATAATCACCTTTATAAAGAACTAAAGAACCAATATCTTTACTCCAAGATGCAAATGCCGAGTTAGTTTTCCTCCACAGCCTTCTTCCATTGAGATGATCCTATGGCTTGTCAAATCTTTAGGCTGAAGGCGGCCATCGTCAAGTCAGAATGAACATTGCTGTAGAAGACAATAAAAATAATAATAATGCCTTTTCAAAAAGATCAAAGTGCTGAACAGAGTAAGATTAGAAACACCATAAAAAGGGGGGGGGTTACGAGAACAAAAATGTTATAGGACGTTTCCTGAAAATGGCGAAAGAAGGAGCCTTGATATTGATGTGGGTAGCTATACACTTTGGGACCAGCTACAGAACCAGATCTTTCCTGAGAGATTTTGAAGCAGTAGGAATAGACAGAAGAAGTTTATCATCAGAGGATCAAAGTCCCACTCTGCCGGGTTGATAAAATATAAGTACATCAGATAAGTGGAGGAGAAAGATAGACGCTTCTTGATGGGTAACCAGTGAAGTTTGGAGATTAAAGATGAACCATATAGATGTCAAGTGAGTGCATAAGAGAGTCATAGTCAGCTCATCATGATGCACATTTAGAGCATCCACAGTGGACTATCACATAGTGAAACATGGCATCCAGCACATTGGAACCTGTGCAACACAGAGCAATTTTACATCTTGCAGACTGTTTGCCTCAGTTTGCCCGCACCACACAAGAAGTGAAAGCAGACTGTGGTTTCCTTAAAGCTGTCTGAGACAAGTTACCAAGAAAAGTAATAACATGAATATGATAAATTTTCTAATAACGTGGTTGCGACTGATAAGGGCCATGAATTAAATAAAAGCAGATGAAAACTTATGTTGCGATTTCAAGACAGTCTCAGATGTAACTGATTTCAAGACATAATCGTCTTCAAGACCCTTGTCTTTTGCTCATCAAAAGACCGTTTACCACCATCTCTCAGAAGCACTGTAAACTACAGTTAGTCTATCGGGTCAAAGAATAAGCATCTTATATTATAAGGAAGTCCCGGACCAAAATATCATCAGGTGAAAGATTGTTTACTTCTGCTGCCCCTTCGTTGTGGAACAATTTACCAGATCATGAACTTTCTAATAACTTTGTTCAAAACTTCCTTTAAGACTCGGTCAAAGTGAGGACTGCATAAACATTTCCCTCAAATTGACGCGTCGCTGCACCACAAGCTTTATAAGATGGATACCAGCACATTATAAATGCTCATTATTATTATTATTATTTTGATTTTGAGAAAACAATCTTTCTGATTGATGAGTGTCGATCCCTTCCTGATGCTGCTCTGATCATAAAAATATCTACTAGAACTTTACCTTTAAAGACACTGGACACTATTGATAATTGTCAAAGACCAGTATTCTCACTTGGTGTATCTCAACATTATGCATAAAATAACAAACCTGTGCAAATTTTAACTCAATTGGTCGTTGAAGTTGCGAGATAATAATGGAATAAAAAACACCCTTGTCACACGAAGTTGTGTGCTTTCAGATGCTTGATTTTGAGACCTCAAAATCTAATTCTAAAGTTCTCAAAATCAAATTCAAATATTTTAGCGGGAAATTACTTCTTTCTCAAAAACTATGTCACTTCCGAGGGAGCCGTTTCTCACAATGTTTTATACTACCGACAGCTCTACATTGCTCGTACTAAGTAAGTTTTTATTTTGAGTAACTACCAATGCCTTTAAATGCTTATTGTATTTTGTGTAAAACATAAGCTCACCTGGGTGATTCAGGATTGATGTACTCCAGGATTCACGTCTGAGCGTTCCTCCAAAACTCCCTTGCCAGGTTGTCCTGTGAGTTCCTGTGAAACTTGTTTGTCAAGTTGCCTCTAGTCTGCCAGTTCCTGTGAAGCTCTCTGCCAGGTTCTCTTTATCCAATCAAGATGTTGAAAGTGTTTTCCTGTCTCCTAAATATCATTAATCATAAACCCACAAACTAGTTTTAAAATGTCAGTTTTGTTGCTAATAAAACAGAGCCATGTTAGTCTGATAGATAAAACAAGGAACGTAGTGGTAGTATTTAAAGACTAACTATTTGTATAAAAAACTCCATGTGGGCTTTCAGAGCAACAAGGTTTCCATCAGATGCAAGATTGTACAAATTTGTAATGGAGTAGGGATGTAATAAAAGCAAGTAATAGGTGATTGAATCCAATAACAAAAGGTAGTTTTGTTGCTGACATTATTTAAACTTGAAGCATCTTTCACTGCATAAATAACAGACCAGAAGAGGTAAAAGCTCCTTGAAAAATAAAGCAGCTGATCTAAGAACCCTTAGCACTTAAATGAACATGTTTCCTGAATAAACTATGACTAATGTAATCATGAAAAGAACATGTGATAAAACAGTCTGTCTAACTCACCGTACAATATTCGTGCCACACTTTTTACCTGCAGAAGTCTTTTGCATTCCATCGCCCTGGTGTCAGATGAACAACTTTACTGCATTTCTCAAAAAATGACAAAAACACAAAATGTTGATTCAGTATTGTGTATAATACTTAGATACTATCTGTTATATTTCTTTGGTTGGTGTGATTTGTTTATGAACTTTGTGACTCATTAGAAGAGAGTCACAGTCTCTGTAGGGTAAAAGCTGTTTCCAAAAGGGATAGGTTTGGTGACGACAACAACCCTGTCTTAAGACCTTCTCACATTTCATGTTCATGAAATCTTTCTGATGTCAAACAAAATACCATTGCCTTCATTCAAAATTGGCATTTCCCTTTCCCTTTAGTGGAAATGTCCCTGTTAATTTGAAGATATCCCTTTAAAAACAAAACACAGTTACAAATGAGCAAATGCTTGATGATGAATAAAAAGTAAACCAGACAAAAGCAAAGGAAGTAAGCAATAGAAAACAAACAAACAAACAAACAAATTAATAAGTGACTAGAAAAATAATCAGTAAAAAGTGATTGAAAACATGGCTTTATTGAAAACATGGCTGTACATTTATTTATACAATCGATTATTGGAATAAAAACACAACTTTGATTTAACTTTATACACAATGAAAGTTGGCCAAAGAATGAATTGTAAATAAGAGACGATACCTGAGAAAACATATACATAACAAAACAACAACGTGTACACAACTTAACACAAGACAGCACAACAACGTAATTGTAATAAAAGACAATTAGAAGGTGACAATTCTCTCATACATCAGAATTTATTTATTATGTCATACATTTTATGTAACAAAATGTGCAATTTAGTGGCCATCAAATCAGTACTGATGTAAGTGGTCATCACAGCATCGCCCACTTTCAAAACAGCATTTGCAGACGTCAATATAGACTGATACTGATGAGGGAAGATTCATCTGTGCATCTTGATCAACCTCTCTCCATACCATGTATATACAGAAAGGTCGGTTGACTGAATGTTGGCCAGTCTTGACAGGACGGTCAACTAGTGGATGACAGTTCTCAGGCAGTGGTCAGCAGGCAGTGGCCAACCAGTGGTCAGCAGTGGTCATTAGCTGAGCAGTAAGGCAGGTCAGCAGCCAGTGGTCAGGCAGTGATCAGCAGGCAGTGGTCAACCAGTGGTCCAGCAAGTGGTCAGCAGGCAGTTGTCAACCAGTGGTCAACCAGTGGTCCAGCAAGTGATCAGCAGGCAGTTGTCAACCAGTGGTCAGGCAGTGGTCCACCAAGTGGTCAGCAGGCAGATGTCAACCAGTGGTCAGGCAGTGGTTCAGCAAGTGGTCAGCAGGCAGATGTCAACCAGTGGTCAGGCAGTTGGGTCAGCATGCAGGCAGTGGTCAACCAGTGGTCGGGCAGTGGTCCGCGCAGTGGTCACCGGAAAGTCGTCAACCAGTGGTCATCAGATGGTCAGCAGGCAGTGGTCAGCAGGCAGTGGTCAGCAGGCAGTGGTCAGCAGGCAGTGGTCAGCAGGCAGTGGTCAGAACCAACACAGCTCATAAGAGATTTATTACACGATGACACAAGAGATGACAAATCACAGATAAACGATAACAAATAAGTTTTGTTCTTCAAGATTCACAATTTTTGTTTAGTGTTTATATTATACAATCTGCAGAAGGAATAAATTGTATTACAATAAAGTGTCCATATCAGTGAGTAAAACAAACAATCTTTCACAGTTATTAACAATCAAGTAAGCAAAGCAAGTGAAATTGACTTAGTGCCAGTATATCAATGAATTTTGAGTTTACTGGACTGGAGTGTTTTGAACACGAGACTTCTGGAGTTATATGGAGGTTGTCTGAGCTATCAAGCCCTATTGACAGTCTCCTTATTTTGTAATTTTTTTTCTTCTTCAGTATTTGAGGACACCATTTAAAAGTTTATGCAACCTAATGATGCCCTAGACGAGGATTGTACTTTGCATGATGTGTGAGAAATTAATTATTCAAAATAACATTTTAAGGTACAGTCCAACAGAAAAACACTTTGGGTAGTCAACTGCCTGTTAACACATTTTGATTATCTGTCATAATTTATTTATTTATAAATTAGTATTCAACAGTCATCAACAACATAATCAGTTGTGGCGCAGAGCGGTCTACCACATCAACAGATTTTAATTATCTGTTGTAATTTATTTATTTATAAATTAGTACTCAACAGTCATCAACAACACAATTATTAATTGTGGCAGCAGAGCGGTCTACCACATCAACAGACACATGGCCTCATCAAAGTGTTCAGGTTTGAAACCTGGTCAAGACACTTAACTGTGTCCATGTCAAGATTAATCTATATAAATTTATGCAAACCAGCTTTTAATTATCAGATTTGAAACTCAAGAATGAATTTATCCAGGGGTTGGGGAAAATAATTATCTGAAAATATGAAGAGATTGAACTACCTTTAGTTGTGAAAAAAGGCTTGTAGAAAGATAATAAACAAAATAATGAAAATCTCAACAAAATTATTACATCACATAACATTTTTGGATATGAGTAAAGGGGCTGGGGAACATAATTGCAAATTTATACAAGGACTAGACACACAGGATAAGACTGATCAAAATAAACAAGGGGAAACTATTTTGGTCTGAGTATTTTTTATTTGAACACAAGTAAAGTACTTTAGTATTGAGGTCTCAAAATTATATTGGTTAAAATTAACAATCTTTAAAAACACCATAATTAGCAGTAGATTCCTTACCCCCAATCCATCGAAAGGTCAAACAACAACAAAGGGATACACATGTTAAAGGTAAAAGAATTACAAGCAGAGCAGACATTTGTTTGTAAATTAAGAAGCAGTTTTATTTTACACATTAAAAAACTGAGAGACAAGCTGACAAGGCAGTCCATACAAATTTTCCCAATACACTATTTTCCCATGTAGTCTACTTCACATCAAAATGGGAAAAGTTTCCGCATGCGCCACCACTTTTTCATTCAATATAAAATAATATAGTATCTAATTTACCTCAATAAGATATCCTTTTTTGTAAAAATGAGTGAAAAAGTGGTGGCGACATACGAAAAGTTATCCTCAAATGTTTAGACTTTTAAACTATAAATTATAAAAACACTCTGTCTTACCCAATTTCAAATTTTAATTTAAGCCTACGATGTAGGGTACACTTTTAACTAGCCCACCTTGTTGAGCTGTTAATGGCTCCGCTTTTAACATCGGTCTCATCACTGTCACCATTACAAGCCACTTTCGATACATGTCTTAAACGCTAAGTTTTCAAAGGTCGCAAAATGCGTGGTAGTTTGATTGCAAATTTCTCCCATTGAAAAAAGTCCTATACTACTCCAACATACCTCATTTTATTCCTTACATTTGTGGAATTACCATGAACAAATCAACAAGGTCACAGGTGGGCTAACTTTTAAATTGTGCGGAAAAGTTTTGTATCCTTCCGCCACTTTTCCATTCTTTATGAATACCTAAACGAAAAAAGTCACGGGTTGCAGGATACGGAAGTTTTCCCAATCCCAAATAGACACTTCCAATGCTGAATTTATTAAACACCACATAGTGCAAATAATACATGTAGCCTACCGGCGGCTGTTTGTCATTATTGTGCGTCAGGAAGTTCGGTCGCCATTTTGTAGGTCGCGAAACTTTTCTTTCGACTTTGGGCAGTGATAGCCAGCCTACTCTTCTGTGTTGTTTTATTTTGTCAAACATGCTCTATTTTGCTTGTAATTGTATATAACCCATCTACAATATCTACTTTTTATGAAAAGTGAAGGTTACTTACCCCAACACTAATCTTTGACATGTTTTGGCGAAGCGTTCTGATAAAAATTTACTGGTGAACTCATTCTTTGCCGCCCGCGTGGTTTTCAAACTTGACAGAATACCAGACTCATAATATGTATTAGGAGATGAGCTGTGTATCTTGGAACCAGTCTATAAACGAACATTGGCCTTTTCAATCGAAAGAGGGCAGGATAATATAATTAATTATAATAATAATTAAACAAAAATCATTGTATTCCTCAGAAAGATAAATGATGCATTGTAAAAAAAATTGTAAAACTATTATTAATCTGTTTTTTGAATATTGTATTGCCCTGATTTAAATATGTAGTGTTTTGTATCAATTTTAGAAACTATGGCCCTTTTTGAATCCACCGCTTCGGCTTCGGATTCGACTTCAGGCTCCGTCTGAAGCCCTGAGCACGTACCTTTATCATTTGCAAGAAATTTCAAAACAACCGCGGGGCCAAGCTATAACCTGAGCCGTGGTTTCGAAAAGGGCCTATTTTTACTTTCGGACTAAAAAAGGGTCCACTATTTGACAAGTGCGCCCTCAATGTTTCCAGATAGACTCTGCCCCCACCCCCCCCCCCCCCTGCCAAATAATTACGCGCGGAACTATAATAATGTGATCGCAGAAAGTCTGTAATGTTTACATCGTCCGTGGTTGATTAGGTGTGTGATCGCGTGCGGCAAGTTCTTGGTCTGAGTGTTGGTGTTTACCCTCATTCACTCTTGTTGGATCCTTCTTCGAAACATTCCATGATTTCGATCGATGTGACTTAGTGAGCTGAAGAATCTGTGAGTATAATATTTTTGGCATGTTTGTCAAATTAGATTGAAATTTATTAAATTTTTTGTGTAGATCGTTAAGGGGGCCAGACTGGAGTGTGGGTGCGTTCGTTGGGCTAGACCCTGCCGTTGTTTCAACACATCTGGCCCGTCAAGGTCACACGGTGTAGCGCTGGTTCATGAAAGGGCACAACTAACGGCAACTAAATAGCGTGCGACAATAATCAGTAGGCCTAGACATTCATTTTGTTTGTGTGATTGTTGAGTTCTCTTGGCTGTGTGATTAGAATCACCGAGATATTAAATAGGAGGCAAAATGTTGGTACGATTTAATCCACAAAGCAACCACTTTTTCACGCAGATTGGGGTTGTTTCCCAATGTATCAACACTATAGTCTAATAGAACTGCAACAAAATAAATAAACTTTTGCTCATCGGTGAATTTTGTTTGGGAGGTAATAACTTTACGGGGAGGCCCTCTTTTTGTGTAGTAGGCACATCACAGCTGGCCAGGCAAAACTGCAGTTTGCATTTGACTGGTAGGCTATATTATTTATGGGTCTTTAATATTTTAATTTGTAATATAATCTGCCATTGAGATACTTCTACATGTTCTAGAAACTATAAGGCTCACTACCCCGTGAGCGGGGGAGCTTTTAAGTTTATAGAAGTAGGCTTACTGTTGAGGTAACTTTTTTTTAAAACCAAATACATTGTCTATGTGTAAAGTAGAAAAATACTTGTCCATCGGGCAGGTTGGTTAATACAAAAATTGTTATTTGTTTTTTTAAAGATGTTTATTTGTCATGGAACTTCATTTTCAACGGCCCAGATTACAATGGGGGAGGGGCGTAAACATCAGATGTTGGGGGAGGGGGTATGCCACTTCTTTGGAAGTACAGAAAAAATGGAACTTGTTCACGTTTTGAATGGATGGGAAAGTCCAGGATATAAAGTTGTATTTGTTGGTCTATAACTTCCTTCTGGTGTACTCCTAAACTTGACTGATTTCCTCAATTGAACTAGTCTTTTTTTGGTAGATGAAACGGTCAAACATTCCTTCATCGAGTTGACCAGATATTTTAAGACGAAAATGGACACTCAAGTTTTCACTTCTCAGTTTTGTTTATATAATATTTTACTTTATTGAATCATGTGCAAAGAGCACAAAAACCCCAAGCCCCTTAAATATAAACAGCAAACTGTTAGGCCTAAACTAATCGAAGAAAATGTTTTACAATAAAAAAGTAATTGTTTAAGTAGAAAGAACTTCCGTCTACTAGTCACAAAGGCCTGCATCTAATTATCAGCCATTGTTAAATCCTCACTTTTCTGGTAATTTCTTATTTCTCAACCATGGAGGTTCCAACCTTGTTTCGTTTCCTTCTATTTGTGTTTTACACAATAGGAAGCTACACAAGCTTGAATAGCTCACAGTACATTGTAGAATCTGTACGACACAGTACAAATGGAATCTGTAGTAATCACATTGCAGATTGCACTATGGACTTATTTGGCGTTACGAATAGTTATGGTCAGTTAATGAAGTGCACAATGGGAGCTAAACCCTGAACTTGACTTATCAGTGCGTCACTTCTTTATGGTCTCCGTTCACCCTCTATTTAGCTATCGACTATCTATAAATATGGCATAAGTTTGTTATTTTCCCTCAAATCATTTACAGGCCGGTATACTTTATTTTGGAAAGGGCAAGGGCACCAAGAACACCCTATGGCAAAATTGTAAATTTTGTAATGGATTATTTCAAGGGCACCAAGGCAATGGCCACTGGGCATGGAGGCAATCACCTTTGTTGCCTCTGTGAAGTATCAGGCCTGCATTGCATCTTTCAAAGGCACTGCGTCTTGATTAAGGGTGTAATGCATAGAGCATTATAAGGTGTGCGCATGCGTGCACACTTTTTCTTTTCCTTTACATAAATATGCAAGGAATAAAGGAATAAGATGGCTCCCAACAAGACAGAAAATGCATTTGAATATACATTTTTCTAAAGACTTTAGATTTTCCAATGGAAAGTGCCAAAATCGCCCTGCTCTCTCAAATATGACATTCCAGGCCTGATTTTAAAATGCTACATGGTTGTTGCTAGAAATACCCTAAAAGATCATTTTCCCATCGCATGCAGAGTTTAACCTTCATATAAAGACTTATGAATGACAGAACAACCGATCAAACTTTAAAGGCAGAGGACACTATTGGTAATTACTCAAAATAATTAATACATAAAACCTTTCTTGGTAACGAGTAATGGGGAGAGGTTGATAGTATACTAAAAACGTTGTGAGAAACTGCTACCTTTTTAAATAATGCAGTTTTTCGAGAAAGAAGTAATTTTCCACGAATTTGATTTTGAGACCTCAGATTTAGAATTTGAGGTCTAAGGGTAGTTTTTCTTAAAACACAATTTTGCACATTAATTGCTAACACCCTTTCCGGTTAATCTTACGTCCTTTTTCCTGTATACACCATGATTTCCTATGACTGTTAAGCTGTCAAGGATCCAAGGAAGTATATCAGTTCCGGGCAGGATAACATTATTGGTTGTGTCTGGACTGATTTTGTCCATTAAAATAAACCTCACCCATTTTAAAGTTCAGTTCCCCAGTTAAAGTTGTGCAAAAGTTACACTTGAAACACTTTTTTATTATTATGAACATACATACACAAAATGCGATTGAACAAAAAATCCAACTATGAAGAAGAAAATAAGTTAAGATGGAAAATAATAATAAAGGCCATTTATAATGTGCCATGTCTGTCTAAAATACACTCTTGGTGCAGGAGAGATGCAAAAGCAAGTGGGTCTACAATGAGTAAAATAGATGAATTTGAAGCACCCTGGCCAGGTATTGAATTTTAAACTTGGCCCAGTGAATGTTGCACTAGAGGGCAGGCCAGCCAGTGGCCATTGATTTTAGCCCTGGGCCAGTAAACTCATGATTGGTGGATAGGTCAATCCCCTTTGGGTGTTTTTCAGTTGAATAACTGATTCCTTTTTGTGTAATATCTTTACAGAAAGAAATGATGCTCAAACGTTGAGTCTTGCAAACTCATGTCCATTGAGTATCAAAATAACCAACAACACAAATGAGATAATTACTTATTCTCTTATAGAACTTGTTCAAATATTTTTGTTTAAACATAGTCTGGTATTGTGAAACAATTTCTGATCCAGTAAACATTCTTAAAGACAGTGGACACTATTGGTAATTGTCAAAGACCAGTCTTCTCCCTTAATATATCTAAAAAATATGCATAGAATAACAAACCTGTGAAAATTTGAGCTCAATTGGTCGTCGAAGTTGCGAGATAATAATGAAAGAAAAAAACACCCTTGTCACACGAAGTTGTGTGCTTTCAGATGCTCGATTTCGAGACCTCAAATTCTAAACTTGAGGTCTCGAAATCAAATTCGTGGAAAATTACTTCTTTCTCGAAAACTACGTTACTTCAGAGGGAGCCGTTTCTCACAATGTTTTATACTATCAACCTCTCCCAATTACTCGTTACCAAGTGAGGTTTTATTCTGATAACTATTTTGAGTAATTACCAATAGTGTCCACTGCCTTTAACAACAACCCCTGTGGTCTTGTGTATTAACCTTTATTGCAAAGCAAAGGGTGATGTCACCACTATGACAATACTGACATCTCATCTAAAGGTACATGTAATTCTTAAGGCTTTGTGAAATCGAACCCAGGCCCCACACAGCAAGAACACAAGCCACAAACTACTATCCCAAACCTGCGTTGAATCATTCCTTCCCAGTGTAGCATAATAGCCCTTTCAAATTCACAAATGCCCGCTAGATACTTGAGGCAATTATCTTCTAGATGGAAGGTATTTTTATGACAGTAATTAATTAGGAATATCAATGGTGCTGGGTTTGAAGGTTTCCTTTTGATGACTGGATTGAAGTCTAAATTACCTGCAGCTGTAAAAATGTGAGAGCATTAACAAGCCTGTAGATTAACTTACTGTAGATCATGAGAACCTTCAAGAGAAAGTCCTTACCCTTCGATGAGACTTTAGCCAAGTTTCCATTGGACTTTTGTTGTCAAGAGTGGCCCAACTTTTCTGTAGAATGACATAACTAAATCCAATGGGGACGCACGATAAACTGAACTCCCTGTCATTTTCCACAAACATGATGTAAAACTAACAGGCTGAAAGAGGTCGCGGAAGACATCCGCGCAGCCATAGTTGCTTATCAGGGCCGCTAAAAAGACCAATGAGAACAGCTTTGCGCTGTAAACCAACTTGAACCACGCTGTAAAATGCTGTTTAAGTCCAGATGGGAACGTACAGTAGAATTACACTAAAGCCAGTCACAGAAACTTCACACGTGGCAGCTGGAGAAAAAGTCCAAAGTCCAATGGGAACATGACTTTAGAGAAAGTCCTTCCCCTTTGAATGAGATTATAGACCCAGCTGTTACATAACACAAGGAGAGCAGAAATTCCTCCGGTTGAATTTGCATTTTGAAAAATAATTTGTTTCAATTTGTGTAAATGTTGTGTGCCTTATTTTATGCATGAAATAAATGAGTCATCAGACAACACTGTTTTGAAATCATTACAACAAATATGTGGAAATTCCTGTAAAAATACATATTGATCAAAAATACTTGTACAAATACTGTGTAGCGAGCCCCTCTATTTCTGATGGAAACTATGTGGGATATCAAGCACTAAACCACAGTGGAAACTGACTGTGTGGATAAACAAAATTGACTAGAGCAGGATTTGAACCCAGCAATAGATTATTGTCCAGTAAAACATTTGAGCTATACACAAGCCTTGTAGACTTGTGGAATTTTACCCAAATTGGAGCTTTGTACTGTGATGTAAATCACTCATGTTACAAGGCTTGCCACCTCATAAATTATGAGTGTTGTATTCACAGGTTTGTTATTAGCAGGAAAAAAACAACTTCATGCACCAATGAGAACATATTATAATAAAAACATTTCTAATTATGACAGATACAATCGTTCATAGAAATTGCTTAAATGACCATGTCGTCGTTAATATAATAATAATAATAATAAACTACAGCATTTATAAGGCGCACTTTACTGAAAAGGAGAAACATTCAAAGGCGCCGGTCAAGTTTTGTCAAGATGTTGGAAAGCAAGCAAGAATAAGTGTGTTTTGAGTTTGTTCTGGAAGAGAGTGATGTTGTGTATTTGTCTGAGGTAATCCGGAAGTGAGTTCCAGAGTCTTGGTGCTATGTTGGAGTAAGCCCTGTCCCCATAACTGACCAGGCGAGTCGAGTCGAATATACCAATGTTCTGCAACACTGCGCTACAAAATATGACACTCAAACATATGGACGATATCCTCACACAAGATGTTCTTGTTTTTATTATACCCTCAGCTTACAACGGGCAGGGGATCAGTGACAGTTCTTATTTGTGTAATTTATTATTTACTGCCACAAAAATAAAACTTGATTGAAATAGTTTGTGACCAAAAAGTATTGTTGGTTAGTTATAGCCACTGTGGACACCTTTTATAAAGGTCAAAGACCAGTCTTCTCACTTGGTGTATCCTCTGTCCTTACTCTATGGTGTATCACAACATACATGAAATAACAAACCTGGGAAAAAACACCCTTGTCGCCCAAGTTGTGTGCTTTCAGATGCTTGAACTTGAGACCTCAGCTGAGGTCAGTTCAAATATTTTAGTGAGAAATTACTTCTTTCTCAAAAACTACATTACTCCAGTTTCTCACAATATTTTATACTATCAACAGCTCTCCATTGCTTGTTAGCTTTTATGCCAACAATTATTTTGAATAATTACAATTAATGTCCAGTGCCTTTGAGCAGCTCCGTGAAACGTGACCTGTTTGATGACAAGTGTCCAACACTTTGTAAGAAAATCCGCTTTGTGGTTTTAGGTAAAATTAATCAATTTTTTTTCCCAGGAGGTTTCAACCCATACATAGTCAGCACCAAAGGTACATCAATATTCCATGTCTGTATCCTGGATAAAATTGATTTGACACACTTTACTAAAATTGCACCATACATGTAGTTTATATAATGAATACTAAGATCTATTTTGGGTTTAACTTTTGTTTCCCTAATCAAGAGGCTGGAACAAGCTTACCTTCCAGCAATTTTGAGATGCCTGTTGTTGGATATTCTGAAGCACTGTAATATAAAAACATGGATTTGTTATTTTTTCTGCTGGAAATTTAAAAACAGGGTTTTAAAATTCTGGGCTGTCTCCAACTTGTTGAGAATAAAGAGGCGGGAACAAAGGGCTCCTAAGACATTAAAGCTTTCTTTAAAGACATTGTCTATACGATGTGATTGAAGTACCCGTATATTACAAGGATGGATGCAGGAGCCATAGAAACATATTGTGGGCCTATTGTTTATACTCTAAATTCAGTTCCTTTTTGTGTTATCAAAACCCAGTTGTGGTTGGCCTTAATTGCATTTGCTGGTTCGTGTGTATTAAAGTGCTACATTATGTAGAGTGTCTTTTGTAAACCAAGCATGTGTCTAGCCTGTTGGATAGTATGGTTGTTTCCCACGATGTCGTGTATAAGAAAATACAAGGAGAAGCACTTTGCACTAAGTGCTTAAAATAGAAGCTATGTACATGGATCTGTGAAAAAACGTGTCGTTTTTTAACGAACTTAGCACATATGTTCATGTCCATGTTCATGTCATTTAATTTATACATGCACGGTGCACTGACGTTACTAGTGCAGTTTGGCACATCGATGGCGAACTTGGAAGTGTGGCATGAATAATGACGTTTAAGGGCAAAGTGCTATAAAAGTACAATTGCATTATGTTCGTACACTGACAGTAGTCTAGTACTCGATTGAGGTCCAGCTGAAGGGTTAATCCTACGCTAAGGGATTAGTTAAAAGCAAACAACTTCCAGGTGCATTGTTACGCCTGTGTTAAAAGAAGCAATTATAGTTACATGCCTTGCTCCAGGACACAAGTGTCATGACCGGGATTTGAACCCACACAATTATGATTCAACCATCAGAAGGAGTCCACATTGGACCGCTCATCCACAACACACCATAGAAACAAAAAACAAGAGGTAGACCTCAAGACATGATGACAACTTTGTTAGCCAGGTCTCACCTTGCCAGTTTATTTTGCCTGATTGCATGTTTATTGTGTTGGTGTTGGAGGAATTTCCTTAATGTGACTTCCCTCATCCCTCAAGTACTGCAAGTAAATAAGACTGAAAGTTGTTTTCCAGCCTTTGGCTAGCCTCATCCCTCCTGCATTTCTCCCTTGGTCTATTCCATTATTAAGTGCTATTCACACGACAGCAATTTAACTGAGGTCCCTTGCTTAATTTTAGCATGGTTGTAAAATGTAGCAATGTTTGACAAGATTTTGCAAGAGAACTTGGACAGTAGAACAAATTGTTGTCCTTAACACGAGGTACAACCACGCTACAACTTAGCAAGGGACCCTTGCTAAATTGCTCTCGTGTGAAAGTGGCTTTAGTGTGTTCGGAGCAGTAGGTTTGCTTGATCATGTGAGATACATCAGTGTCTGGTGACAGGGAGCAAGCTTCCCCCATGGTTTCACCACGGAGGTTTCACCACCAAGTTTACTGAAGTTGTACCTTCTGGTATGTCTGAAGATAGTTCTAATTGCACCTCTACAGCTGTGTCATTGAAAGATAACAACAAAATTTGTTTTATTTTGTGAAGTGCAGTGCTGGCTAGAAATGTAGAGACTTCCGGCTATATATTAAGATGCCATTAGCTGTATCTCTCTAAATGTGTTGTAACTTTTGTTATCATGCTGCCTATGAATCAGCATTCAATTACCAAAAAAAACAATCTACCACGCAACTTAAGCAATTCACCATAAAATTAGGCCCCATCTGCGATTGGAAGGTCTGGCGTCACCTTTTCAATAATTTGATGACACTCTGCTTCTTCATGGCTGACTCCCAGTCTTAATGAGACCAAGACTCTTATTACCTTGATAGAGGTGTTGATTCTACAGTATGTCATTTATAGAGAAGGAACCTTAGTCTTAGTCTTTAGAGTGCTACTTGATGGATGCTAATAAAGCTTGTTATTATTTATACTCGCAGAGCGAAATGCTGACTGGCATTTGAAACGGAAATTCTTATAGAAGAGTGTGTACATTACAATATTGACTTTTGGGTGATGTTTGTTGATTAGTTTGTTGAAGAGAAACCTTAATTAAAGTCTGTTATCATAGGCCTTTATTGCTTTTTAGAATGCCTGTAGTATCAGGGCTCAATTGTTTTTAGTCAGTTGAGCAAGAGGTTGTCTTCAGCCGTCGCCTTCTCAGGAAGTGATGGTCGTCTTCCACACATCCCGGTTCAGCATCAGCGTTCTAAGCTCAGTTGTTTCTTGTTGTGTTGCGTCCTTCTTGGGTCCTCTAATTGATTAATCAGAAAACATTACTTTTGGTATTTTTCAGCTTAGCGGAAATAAGCATCGACCAATTTCATGGAGCACAACCAAATTAAGTGTTATTGTGTAGGATTGAAACAATTGAACAGATCCAGAAACCAAAGATATTTTTGCCTCTAAACCCTTTCTCCTCAGCGGATTTTCTGTGCTAAGCAACATTTTATGCATACATGTACACAGTACAAAGTTAGACCTTGCCTGGTTATCAAATGCATGATGTATACAAAATGCTTAAGTACATGTACATAATAGACACTCAAGGTGTGCCATTTGAGCTTGGAGTTTAGAATTCACGCTCTAAGGCAGAGGCCTGAACAAACAAGCACTTGGACCAACAATGGGAAAAAGTCTAGAATCTGTGTAAAAAAATGTTGACATAAATCACTTCCAGAAACGTTCTCCATTGAAATTGTTGACATTTCCTGGAGTGCCTCGAGGAAAGGAATGTTTTCTGCTTGAGGGAAAAGCAAAAACATTCCAGTTTAATTCCCTTATTCCTTTTTTTAATGTAATTTTCTTTTTCTTGGGTGTAAAGTTTTCCCATATGTTCTCATTTATGATTTATAGTTGACAGGACTTGAATAAGATAAGAAATTAATTTGTTAGGTAAAAGTGTGCTTGGGGCACAGATAATTAGTGTCCTGTTCATGTAATTTAATTTCAGATAGTGCAAACAAACCATTAATTCCTAATAAATTTCAAGGTCTGTTCTTATCATAGATTTTTCCATATTTTTAAATTAGTTTTCAAGGGAAACGAATCAATCAAATTCTACAAGCGAAATTGGTTTGCTCACTGAAAATTACTAAACAAAAGGTTGACACAAAACACTTGACATCATTGTCGTAACTGTCTCTCAAAGCCAGATTTATACTTCCTGCGAATGCGAAGCGAAATTGGCGTGAACGTGACATCAGGACTCTGTTTTCGCTGCGAATATTCCCAAGAGTTGAGCAACTGCGGCAAATTATTTGTTGCGAATTTGTGACGTCCACATTTGCTTTAATTCCTATTTGCAGGAAGTATGAATCGGGCTTAAGTATGAGGAATTCAAATTTAACTGGTAATTTGTAACTAACTGCATCATTGCAGTACAAGATGTTATTCAAGTAACTCTGCAAATGGCTTATTGGAAGCTAAAGTCAATAACGTAAAGCCACTAAACAATTCCATGAATTTAGGCCACCCATTGCAGACCGGAAAACCCTTTTCACAGGCTTGTCATTTCTCAGGATTTTCTTTTAAGCCTTCCGTGTTTCTTGAAACCAAAAGAAAAAAAGAAATTGTCAACAATGCGTCCGAAACAGTACCTTTTGTATTTGTGTTGGTGCTCATGCATTTTCTTTTGAAACCTCTGTAAGCCTTCCGTGTTTCTTGAAAACCGAAGGGAGAACGAAATAGTCAACAATGTGTCCAAACCAGTCCTTTTGTATTTCTAATGGTGCACAGATTCGGTAAACCTTTTGAACAAAGCCGGTGATAAAGGTTTTGGTAAAGTGTTCCACTAGAAAGGTGCAGCAGAAAAAATTATCTTTCATCTTTTGGCTCGGGGGTTTCCCTAATGATGTGTTTCTGATCTCATAAGCCCTTCTTGTTCCGTGTAATTGGTCGCTAGCCGTGAGGATGTAAAAAGTCTTCTACGGGGATTTAAACTAACCCAGAGGCCTAGAGGTTTCCTTTCACACTCTCAGGCCTGCACACTCTAGTCCTGGGAAGGGTGAACTTTTACCCGGATTAAGTCAGTTTCTGGTTCGTTGATCTGGAGAATGTTTAGCCCTGAAAAGTGTAGTGTGAACTCTCCATTTAATCCGTAAAATCTCTGTGTTAAAGGCACTGTACACAGTTGGTAATTGTTAAAGACCATTGTTCTCACTTGGTGTATCCCATCATATGCATAAAATAACAAGGCTGTGAAAATTTGAGCTCAATTGGTCATCGAAGTTGCGAGAAAATGATGAAAGAAAAAACACCCTTGTTGGACGAATTCGTGTGCTCTCAGATAGGAATAAAAGACTTCTAGCTAGAAGTCTTTTAATATTTTAGTGAGAAAATTACCTCTTTCTCAAAAAACTTCATTACTTCAGAGGGAGTCGTTTCCCACAATGTTTTATACGACCAACAGCTCTCCAATGCTCATTACCAAGTCAGTTTTTAAGTTAATATTTGTTTTGAGTAATTACCAAACGTGTACCTTCCCCTTTAGGGAAATTTAAAGTGTATGTGTGAAAGGGGCTATCGACTCCGGTAGGAACAATAAAGTTAAAGTCTGCCTGTACGGTAGTATAGGACCCTTTAAATCATGTTCCCGTTGGCCTTTTTTTGAAGTACTTCAATTTTTCTGTATAATTGCAAAACTAAATCCAATGGGGACGCAAGGTAAACTGTGCCCTCCGTGTCAACTTACCGCAACCGCGTTGAAAACTAACAAGTCGCAAGAGGTCACGGAAGACTCGTGCGCAGCTAGGGTAGCTTATAAGGGCCGCTTAAAGTACAATGGGAACAGCTCTGTGCTGTAAACCTAGCACGACCATGCTGCAGAAACGCTATGCAAACATCGTGGAATATATAAGTCCAGGTGGGAACGCACGGTAGAATTACACCAAAGACAGTTCTGTTCTACCTCCATGGTTGCTGTAACTTTCCGCATGGCATCAGAAGAAAAAGTCCAATCGGGGCACAGCTTTAACTCGTACACCAGGGGGACCCAGACCCACTCACAATATTTTTCTGAAATATTTACATCCATCCAATCTCATGAGTAATTTCTAGGTAACCAGGATTTCTGATTTTGTTTGCTGTAGTAAATCTTGTTATTGATTGATGGCTCGGTGGTGCCTGGTGAGTCACTTAAGATTCTTGAATATGACATCATATTATCAGGAAGGACACTTCCCAGGATGTCTGGCACCACTGACTTCAAACCAACAAAGTTTTTATTAGAGCATTCGCACTACATCGGTAAACAGTACCGCCAAAAGCCCACACTTCGGGTATCACAACTTATATATAAAATAACAAATCTGTGAAATTTTAGGGCTCAATCGGTCATCGGAGTCAGGGGAAAATAACAGGAAAACCCACCCTTTTTTTTTTAAATTAACCCGTTATTCTCGATATCGAGAATTGATAATTGTTTCAATGTTTCTCAAAAAGTAAAGAATTTCATTGAATAATAGTTCACGGGAAGTCTTTCACCATTACATTACCTTCTGTAAACCCTGTAAGTTATTTGTTTATCTGTGAACTTTTAATTTTTTGTTCTGTTCAGAAAGTGTCTACTGCCTTCAAACAAATTGCTGGATTTTGTGGTCATGCCAATTTTAGGAAACCCAGCAGGCATCCTGTTACTACAAGTAACCACAAAATTTAATAATATATTAGAAGGTTTGTTTTCTTAGATGGCTTCTGAAATCCTCCTTCTGGTTTTGGAATATTTTATGATAAGGAAGCCATACAGAAAGGAACTTATTTCAAAAAGGACAGTTGATGTCTTTAAAGGGAAAGTTTGTTGATTTCTTTCAAGCTTGTCCTTCACTTTTCCGATACTGTCCATCACTACCAGCAGGACAGTTAGCTTGTCATTTCCCTTTTTTCTCTATTGTCTTGATCTTTACTTTGGTATCTCTTCAAAATTTTCCCACAGACTTTCCAATGTATGCCCTTTGCAAAATGAAAAAAAGCTGTACCCTTACAATGAAATACAGGCCTGACAATGTGATAAATGTGCATCCAAACTATCCATGCATGAAATAATGAGAAGGCTAAAGTGAAAAATGGACACCTCACATTATGTTTACTTACACGCATGAGCCTCCAAAAACTCATTACGACACTGGACAGTTATTCTGGGGCCCTGGTCTCTGTTGCCCTGGCCTTGGCCTTGGTGCCCCTTAAAAATTGTCCCTTACTTTAACATTTCCGACGTTGTGCCCTTTCAACTATGACATTCCAGGCGTGACAGAGTGACAAATTTGACTTGTGCATCTAAACTATCCATGCATGAAATAATATGAAAGCTGAAGTGAAAAAAGGACACCTCTTATTATGTTTCGTTACACGAAAAATTCGCCGGAAACTCATTACAGCAGGTCTGGAGGTACACTGGCGCCCTGGTCTCTGTTGCCCTGGTCTATGGCCCTGGTGCCCCTTCAAAAACGTCCCTTACTTTAAGATTTTCAATGTATGCCCTTCCAAAGATGAAACTCCAGGCATAACAAAGTGACAATTTGACTTGTGCATCCAAACTATTCATGCATGAAATAATGAGAAAGCTGAAATGAAAAATGGACACCTCACATTATGTTCAATAACATGCTTGAGCGCCCAGAGACACATCATACTGCAGGCTGGACCTGCAGTTACACAGGGGCCATGGTCTATGTTGCCCTGGTCTTGGCCTTGGTGCCACTTAAAAAATTTCCCTTACTTTAAGATATACAATTAGTGCCCTATCAAAGATGACATTCCAGGCATGACAGAGTGATAAATTTGACTTGTGCATCCAAACTACCCATGCATGGAATAATGAGAAAGCTTAATGGAAAAATGGACACCTCCACATTATGTTTAATTACACGCATGAGCGCTCAGAAACTGAACGGAAAGTACAAGCTCTGTCTACTTGAGATGGGATTATTCACGTCTGACCTTTTTGGCGTGATGGCACCAGCATCTAATTGGTGTAATGCGATGACATCTTGACTTTCAAAAATATTGATTTCAATTTTGAAAATGGAATAATATCTTGGGGATGTTGTATTCAGAAATGCGGTATCGTATGGTGCTTGTCTTATTCTCTAGCGGGACGATCAGGAGTATAGACGCTTTCTATTGACACAATTTGCCTGATGCCATCATCGCAATAGTCAATAATCTTGCCTGGTCATTTAGGAAATCAATGTCCCCTTGAACCGCTCTTGCTCAGATTGTTCACAATGTATATGAAATCTTTTGATACGGACCATCAAGCCCTTTCACTCCCGTAAGGAACTAGAATCTGCGCTTACATCAAGGATAGTTCTTGGGAAAGCAGGGATGTTTTGCCTGTGCGCGTTTGTACTGTAACTTATACTAGGTATGCTTCGCTTACACAGCTAGTGCAGATATTTGTTGCCTAGTAGACAGTAAGCGGAAAATGGTGACTGTAAGCGCAGAATTCGGCGAAAGTCAGAGCCATACATGTAGATCAGATATCATTCACACTTACATGGGAAGTACACATCGCTGATAGAAAATACTTCCTGTAGTGTGTAAAAGAATGTGCTAATGGGTGGGTTTATTGAGGTTATTGAGCAGGAATTTTCATCGAGGGTGTTGTGAGTTGGGCGGACTGACTGGAGTCATGTTGATGTGTGATATCTCCCAAGAGGAACTACGTGAGGTTGTCATTTCATCTGCCATGTTATTGGACCAGACTCACGAGTGAATCCCTAATGATAAATAAAAGATCCGGGTCGGTTATATTAGGGAGAGAATGATTATGCTGATGGTGGGTTTGAAAATATTAATAAAGCAGACAAGGTTGTCTCCATACTTAAGTCTGGTTTCTGATATTTTGCTCTGGGTAAAATTGCATGTCCTGATAAGTATTGAGAGCCCAGGATAGGCGTTTGAAAAAATTGTAGTTTTAAAATTAATGTCTGAATGAGAAATTATGTAAAAACTCCTGAACAAGAAAGAGATTAACATACAACCACCATACATGTATTGGCAAGATTCTTACTGATTCACAGATAAAACAGCACAAAAGACTGTTTATCGTTTCATTTAGTAAGTTACGATGTATGGATGTGTAAAATGCATTTCTTTAATCAGGTTAAGCGCTGTTTGTTTGAACTATACGAAGAGCATGACCTGCACACATCATCAACGTCCAACATCATGTCTCTGCTTACTGCGGAATTATGTGCTTATCGAACCCTGTAAAACCAAAGCTGCCAATTCTCCCTGACTCTGCAGAAAGTTATGTTGAGTGTACTTCAAATCAGAATATCTCCTTGATTGTTGTACAAATTCTCCCAGATTGCAAGATGCAAATCTTAGCAGGTAAAGCAAACAAATCTAGGACGATAAGCGCCAAATTTGTTGGTAAACAGAGCCATGAAATTTGACACAGACCCTTAAAGTATTAACCACATATGCTGAAAAAGATTTGCATTCTTTTCAAATCTTTAAAGGATGTTTTTTCATTTTACTCTGATTTCATCAGGAAAGTATTTCATAAAGGATGTTTTTTCCACCCGATTTAATGATTGATTTGTCACATGCCAAATGCTGAATTGAATTGCATTTGTTTATGACAGGCTAGCTGTAAAATATTGACAGTTTGTGTAGTGTGCACCGAGCAGAGATAAATAAAGCATTTTAATATCATGAGGTTGTACAAGGGTGTATTTGCTTTGCGCTCGTAAGTCATTTCAACTTGTAATGTCAAGTATAGATCAATAAAGCTAGCTCAAGCTCATCGAATGGGCAATAAACCAAATCTGAAATTCAACTGTTACTTGGTTATAGGGGGTGTGTGCATTGTCAAAGACATGGGGTCACCAAAGTACAGAACAATATGGTGACACTTTAACCTGAATGTCTAGTGTTGCAGGGTAATAACCACTGTGCATGAGTAAATGGTTCAATCTATGACTAAAAAAGACCCAGACCGATTAATCTGGGGGCAGCTTAAAGAAACATTACAGAAATGGTTTTTGCTAACAAAACAGCTGCTGGCTGTGTAAGCACTTTATGTAATCCACCATATACATAAACTTACAAACCTGTAGAAGTTTGAGATCGATCGGCCATCTGGGTCAAGAGAGAATAGTGAAAAAACGATTATAAATTTTGTATTGCATCGGTGCCAAAATAAAAATGAATAAAACGCTCACTGAGCGATAAACTCCAAACGCGAAGTTGGATTATTTATTTCTTGTCGAATACGACATTTCAGACAGAAATATTTCAAGCGATGTTTTCAACTATCATCATCATTAGACCGTGTAAGTTTTCGGAAATCTGTGATCTTCACCAGGTTTGTTTCTTACCAATTCTGTAACGTTCCTTTAAATGAAGGTGGCAATCATTGTTATCCAATGTACTTTTGTGCTGTTTGTGTTCTTGAGCTGGTGGTTGCATGTGAGTGCAATGCAGTGGTTAAAGGGGTTAACTAAATATAATTTCTGCCATCGAGAAAGAAATCTGAGTTTGGTTGGATTGGAGTTGGTACGTTCATCACACCCAACAAACATAACAACTTGTCAACAAGTCTACTTCTTCCAGACACACAAAGTATTTTTGTTCAGTAATAGGCTGTAAGCAATAATATGTCTCCTGACAAAATGGCTAAATTGTAACCTTTCTTGTTGCTATACCCCACCAGACCCCAACACCCACCATGGAGCTCTTTGCCCCACATAAATTGTTCCCATTCATGCATGACCTGACCCTAGACATAACTGTTATCTGTGTCCACTGTCACTAGGTCAGAATTTAACGTGTACACAGTAGCTGCAACAGTTGTGTGTACCTAATGAAAGAGTATGCTTCACTATCTGTTAATCTCTTGTGAATTGACCACAACACAATTTACAAGGTTGTTTGACAAAGGTGTTATCCAATGTGGTAAACAAGATAAACACACTGGTGAATTTAACTGTCTATTTCAGACATCCAGGCCAGGTAGCCTGACACTGGTGGTCAAGTGAAGTAGATACAGATATCTGCACCACAGGTCTACTAAAATCTAGAGCCACAGAGCCTGGACTTTCTGCAGGCATGGTTTGTACACAGCCTAATGGAAGAAAGCATAAAAATCATTTATTTTATGGAGATTGCACTGTCAAACTCTTATCAACTTTCGATATGATGAAAAGGGGCACATCTCAAAACTCGTCCAGCATTTACTTTCATAATTCTTGGATTTATGTGGAAACTATGACACCAAATGTCAACTTTCCCGTACAAGGTCACACAATTATTATAAACAAAGTTTACATGGTCCATAGATGAGTTTGGAAAGTTCAATGGAGACAACAAACTCTGAATGCAGAAATGTACATTGTGTTGTACCACCACCCCCCCCCCCAAGTCCATGATCTTTTTGGTGATATTTTTTTAGCTCTCAGAAACTTAAAGAGCTAAATTGATCTATCAGCAGGAGCATGGGTTCGGCTGCTTAGAAGAGAAACCTTATGTCTTTAACAACAACATTAAAGGCAGTGAAAATTTGAGCTCAATCGGTCATCAAAGTTGCGATGATATTAGTGAAAGAAGAAAACACCCTTGTCACACAAAGTTGTGTGCGTTTAGATAGTTAGTTTCGAGACCTCAAGTACTAAATCTGAGGTCTCGAAATCAAATTTGTGAAAAATTACTTTTTTCTCAAAAACTATGGCACTTCAGAAGGAGCCGTTTCTCACAATGTTTTATATCTTCAACCTCTCCCCATTACTTGAAATCAAGAAAGGTTTTATGCTAATAATTATTTTGAGTAATTACCAATAGTGTCCACTGCCTTTAAAGAAACTTGGGCCATCGTTCATAGATCCCCAAGTCTGCTGGCCAAATACCAGTTAAAGATTAAGATGACCAGTCAAATATCACTCCAAGTAGTCAGACTAGCTAGTTCAGTGTTGAATGAAAAGCATCGCTATTTCATTTGATATTTAATATGGACCAGTGAAAATGGTGGTGGACTTGTGAAATGACAAGCTTCTCGTACCTCTAAGAAAAGTTCAGGGCAAACCATGCACTAACTGAAGTGAGTAGTTTTTAGCCCTTGCGCCTTGTGCTTACACTTAAGTAGCCCACATAATGTAGTTTCTACTTGGAGGCTGCATCAGGGGCAGTTTCATGGCTCAGCTTATCAAAGAATTCTAGATGCTTTATATGGTCCATAACATTTCACGATGGGCAGGGCTTGAGCCTTGAAATTGGACTCTGGTAACCTTTGCACAACTGACCATAGCATGCAGTTCACTCTTAAGCTTAAAATACAACAGTAAGCATAAGTGGTAACTGGGATTGTGCTCAGATTATCTATTGGAGAGCTCCCTTAAATCATCAATCTTGTGGTTGAGTAATTATTGTCTAACTGTAGTGTTTACACAATCATTGACTAAACAGACAATATGGAATGATACTGAAACTAAAATAAATAGAGCGGTATCAAAAAGATGATAAAAACCTTTGAAGTTGTGGATATAATTGATTGATATTATAAACCGCGAAGGGCAGATTGATGTATTGAGTAAACAGATACTGTACTATACTATACTACAAAGGCATTTATAAAGCGCTCTTACAAAAAATGTATCACAGTGCTTTACACAGAAAGAAAGAAAAAAGAAAAAAACAAGATAAACATACAACAAAATTAAGAGTCATATAAATAGGTTTTGAGAGCTTTTCTGAAGGCTGCTAATGAAGATGAATGGCGTATATTGTAGGCAGATCTGATCTAAATTCATTTTATAATTTCTAGTAATGAAACCAAGATGCCTCATAAGCGAATCAATGAAGCTCGCAAGTTGATGTATTGAATAAACAGATCTGAATTTTATAATTTCTAGTATAATTAAACCAAGGATGCCTCATAAGTTAATCAATGTAGCTCGCAAGCTCTGGTATTTCTGATAATAGCAGCGTGTGGGTTTGAGTCCTAGTCATGGCATTTGAGTCCCTGAGCAAGATACTTTACCATAAATGCTAATTGATGTATTGAGTGAACAAATCTGCCGTCGATTTCACAAAACTTTTCCTGACTTAAGATTAATCTAAGGACTTTGGACAAGTCCCAACCCTCCACTGTGTCATGCGGACCTTAAGATTAATCCTAAGTTAAGACGAGTAACTCGTCCTAACCCGAGATAAGACAAGTCCTAACTCTTTGTGGAATCGACCCCTGATCTAAATTTTATGATTTCTGGTAATTAAACCAAGGATGCCTCATAAGTGAATCACTGTAGCTTGCAAGTTCTTGTGTTTCTGATAATAGCAGAGTGTGGGTTCGGGTCCTGGTCGTAGCATTTGTGTCCTTTACCATAAATGCTTTGTCTTTGGATGGGACGTAAGCCATAGGTCGTGTCTACATGTAGTATTGGTAGTTCATGTTCAGAATATATTTTATCATGGAAAAGTAGGGGTTTACATCGTCTTTAACTCTGAGCCCAGTTTAACTTTAAATTAAGATGGGGTTTAAAACCTTGAGTTTAGACAGGGTTTAAAGCTGGGATCAGGATGGGAAGGGGGTAGAGGCTAAAGATTAAAGATTGTTTAACTTTGCTCTCATTCTCAGTTTGAACCTTTGTGTGTTTTTGTGAGAAGAAAAGTGTGAAAATTAAGCATCTTCTACATTCATGGAAAAAAAAAAAAATCATTATTCTATGCAGTTTGTTGAACCAAGACTTTGTGAGATTGGATCGATCGATTTTTTACTGATACCAGACAATGGAAGTTTGACATTGAAGTTGCATAATAGTTTCCTCAAATGGACTCGACATGTCTTGCACCAAAGGTTCCCATGTATTGCTTTTACATTACAAGTCCCAATATCACACATGCCTGAAGTTTGCGCAGTCTGTTCTTGTACATTGATAAATTAATAATTGCAACCTCATGTTAAATTTGTGTCAGCACTTGCACATTGGGTTCTGGGGTTGGCATACAAAAATACGCGTCGGAATTGAATGGGTTCATTCACCACATATATTTACATTTAATATTGTTTCTTTGGTCTATTGTTCCATATTGTCCGTAGGGAACCATGCCAGCCTACTTGATTGTTACAGACTCACCCTTAACACTAGCCAGGACCCAATTTCATTAAGCCGCCTGTAAGCACACAAACTTGCTAAGCGCAGAAAAGTATTGCTGAACAGAAATAGGTTACCAGCCAAAATTATAATACATTTACATTGTTTTGACTGGTGCTCCAAGCCCCCAATCAATTTTTGCTTAGCAAAGACATGTTTCAAGCAGCATTTTCTGCTTAACAGCTTTATGAAGTTGGGCCCTGGTGTACATTGTCGTTTAAAAACTTCTTTGGGCTAGCACTTCTCAACTTGCCCTCCCTTTAAGCCTTGTCACACGAGGCAACTTTTACAGGCAATACGTGTATGATTCTGGACTACTTTGGCACCACTTGCGTAATTTTTCAAGCAATTTCTTACGAGCCTCAAGAAAAATATGTGAACATTCAAATGTAACTGCCTTTTTTTCATAGAGATTGCGGGGAACCGGTTGCCTGTAATTTGCCTCGTGTGACATGGGCCTTAGGCTTCTAAAAACTGTACAACCTATTAAAATTTTAAATGCTCACATATCTTCCTTTGCAGACATGAATAATAAATTTTTAAAATGTGCTAATTTATTTTAGAGCGTGTAAATGTAACTTCATTTGACCATTAAACCTTTTGTGCATGCTACCAACTTGCCCTGTAGGTTACTTAAAAACTGTGCATTCTACTTATTTTTTTTAAATGACCCTGGGCCAATATTTTTTCCTTTTCAGATGTGAACAATACATTCTAAAAATGTGTTAATTTATTTCTGAGTGGTGAAGTAACTTCATTTGACTTCTCAACTTGTTGTGATTGCTGCCAACTTAACCTTGTAGGCTAAAAAAAATGTGCGACTTACTTATTTAAAATGCCCATAGGCAATCCTTCCTTTTCGATTTACCAATTGGGTCCAAATTTTCACAGGTTTGTCATTTTGTGCGTATGTTGAGATACACCAAGTGAGAAGACTGTTCTTTGGCAATTACAAAAGTTGTCCAACAGTGCCTTTAAACTGTTTGTGTTTGCTACCAGTAAAAACATCAGTGATACATTAAAGATAATACATGTTTACAATCTGGGCTATGAAAACTTTTTGGGGGTGAACTGTAAATACACTGTTTACTCAATGGGTTACAAAAATCATAAAGCACAAAGCCTAGTGTTATGTTGACAACAATTGACATTTTAACAAAGCACTTACTCAGTATTGGTTTTGTTGTATTCACAGAATAGCAACAATGTGTGCTGTGCGTCACAAGTACAGCACCAAAATTTGTAAAGTCTTACACCTTATCATTCTCACCCTTTCACAGAAGTGCTGTGTTTGCCAAGTTTTGCTTTGAATGTTTGCATTTCATTTGTGCACTGCGACAGCATATAATTATCCAGTAAAATACAGTTTTTCCATTTTTCTTTTGTCTCGTGAAATGGCATTGTCCAAAGTTATCTTTGTGAGTGTATTCTGCGACAATACACTCATATAAGTGTATCTGGGCTCAAATTTTACACTGGACCACCGGCATGAGGCCAGTAGTTTTGGTGTCGAGCCAGTAAACTCATGGACAAGTGCGACGGTCTTGTGTTTGCCAAGTTTCGCTCTGAATGTTTGCATTTCATTTGTGCACTGCGACAGCATATAATCATCCAGTAAAATCCAGTCTTTCCATTTTTCTTTTGTCTCGTGAAATGGCATTGTCCAAAGTTATCTTTGTGAGTGTATTCAGAGACAATACACGAGATAAGTGTATCTGGGCTCAATTTTTACACTGGACCACCGGCATGAGGCCAGTAGTTTTAGTGTCCGGCAAGTAAACTCATGGACAAGTGCGATGGTCTTGTTATTTCAGACGACCAATAAAACTATTGGGTAGGTCTTTTTTCTTAGAACAAATACAAAATTTGTCTTCAAACGTTGACTTTGAGTCTGATAAATTACCTTTCAATTCTATAGACCGTTATCATGCTGCCTCCATCTTGGTCAAGTTCCTCGTACCGAATAACATTAATGAATGCTATTAATCATCTTGCAATTAGCGAACCAGACTAGTTTGTTCTTCCAGCCTCGGTTTGGTAACATTTATATCAATGGGAGAAATTCAAGATGGCTGCACCGTGATGAAGGGCTGTTGAGTGAATTATGTGGTGAGAGTTTGGAGTGAATGAAGAATAGGGAGGGTGATGTAAGTCGTTAGTTATTTCTTGTCTAAACTGTCACCATTTTCACAAAGTGGCAAATCTGCTCCATGTTCAAACTCTAAGTTTGGAGAAAATCGCTTTTGAAGTTGAACTATATTGTTCAAACTGTTGTTTAAAGACTGTTGTTTTTCTTTTGAATTTTATGACAACAATTAAGTTGACTTCTTCTGACACACAGAGCTGTCATGTTTTTATCCATCCTGTTATTGGTGGTTGCTCTGTTGGATGTGGCTGGAAAAAAAAAAAATAAATAAATAAATAAAATTGTGTTTTAAACAGTTTGCAACTTTTTTGATGAGTTTAAAGGTGATCGAAAGTGCAGAATTCTGTTGGCCCGGTGGTAGATTTCACAAAGGGTTAAGACTAGTCTTATCTTGAGTTAGGAGGAGTAAGACTCGTCTTAATTTAGGACTAGCCATACGTTTTTAATATCTCCTAACTCTTTGTGAAATCGACCCCTGGTCATTTTTACTTTTAATGTAAAATTGTAGTAAAAAAAGATTAACCGTCTGCTATCTATCCATCTTTCTATCTATCTGTAGATATATCATTCATTTGGATCATTCCTATAATATATCAGTTTGCAAATCACACAGATTTATGTGAACAACAGAACTTTAATTAGACCGCTGTACTATTTTTTCGGTCATATCTTCCCAAGGGATCAAGGTTCTGGTAAGTCGGTGTAATGATGTACTCGTGACTTGCACTGTATTCAACCAGAGTCAATATAACAAGATATCCTAGTAACGTTTGTATGGTGCTTTCTATGAGTGCTTCAATGCTCTCTTGACTGTCTGAAAGAAGTGCGGGTTGAGGGAGGGCTATTCACTGATTGTGCCACAGAGGAGATTTTCCCTGTATATATGCAGCCACTGAATGAGAGTGCCACTCTCGAAAGTTTTGATTTGCATGGCTGCATGTGGCTGCACAGCATACCATTCATGTCAGTCGGAATACTGCTGGTTCGTTTAGGAATACACACTACATTGGTGGGCTTATTTTGGAACCATCATCTGCAATGCATTGTTGCTCATAATATCAGTAGCTCTTAGTATGCTTGCTGATGCACTCTTTGAGCTTGGATCTAGATAGACTTGTGGACAAGTCGTTAAATGTCCGTCGCGGTGATAGTGTTCCGACTCTCCACGCGATTCCCGCGATATTCTTGCAAGACTGCTTGCCCTGCGAGACTACTGCTCTTAATTGGGAGTAGAAGTCAGGCAACAGTTCGCGCAAAAGCTGTGACCTCGCGAGAGCACCGCCACAACTCAACTATCTCACCCCGTGGGGACCATTAATGACTTGTCCACAAGCCTAGGATCTAGAAAGTGTGTACAGATAGTCCCTATACAATTGTTTCAAATATTTGATTTCTCAGGTGGACACACACCTACGTACATGTAGGTCCACCCAGACATTGGGTATTTCTGTTAGGTGCATTCTTCATTTTCGCCATAGCGCAGTTTTTAAATTTTGCATCAGACACAGTGATCTTCACTTAAACGGAACAAGTTTCTTTGAAAACTGATGGCAAGAAGTTTTAGTTCAATACCATGACTGTGTTTTTCCCATTTTTCCTTCTTTTCACAGAAATATTCGTTTTGGCAGAAATCTTGCATCATCAAAGAGGACAACATATCGTTAATTACCAACCATTTTTGGTAGATTATGTACTGGCTGGTGACTCCAACCGTCTATTGATGGCAGTGCCTGTGGTTTACAGTACGCTGGCGACTTTTCTGAACGAAACAGATGTCAATGACAATTGGAATGGAACAACAGAGTCCCCAGGACCCAAGCCTCCTTACTGGGATCTCCACATCGTCATTATACTTTCGACAATTTTATTTATCGTCATGACGATCAGCATCATCGGAAATGCCCTGATCATCTTAGTGATGGTTTTCTTCAAAGGAATGAGAAGTAAGACCAACATGTTCATCACAAATCTTGCCTGCGCTGATTTCGGCGTTTCGTTGCTCTGCATGCCCTTCTCACTGGCTACTGTTATCCACGGAGACTGGGGGTTCGGGCCAGTGCTCTGCAACATCAATGCCTTCTTCGAGGCTCTCTTTCTTGTAGCATCCACACATGGTCTCATGGTGATTGCCCTGCACAAGTTCTTCTCACTCGTTATGCCTTTAAGACGCCTTATCAACCGGCGTCGAGCAATCTACATGATTATGTATGGATGGTTCATCGGTTTCACCTGTGCAATCGGGCCCATAGTTGGCCTCACTGAGAATCAGTACAAACCTGGAACGTCACAATGTGGGCCAAAATACCCTGAGAAACTAACAGAGAAACTCATTGGCATCTATGTACCAGCTGTTGGCATCGTTATCCCACTGCTATGCCTTATTATAACTTATAGCGTCATATTTAAAACTATCCAAAGTTACAGCCAACGACTGCGGAAAAACACCAACATGGCGGAAGACCGTATCTTCAACCAACAGGTACGGATCACAGTGACTCTATTTATAGTCTTTGTGGCGTTCTTCATTTGCTGGTCGCCATATTTCATTTACTCCACACTTGGACTGTCGATGGGTTTTCACAACGTGCCGACTATACTGAATGTTGCTGCTTACTGGAGTGGCTATACCAACTCAGCCCTCAATCCGCTCATATACGCCTGGCGGACGAGGTCGTACCGAAAAGCTTTCAAGAGGATATTCTGCTGTGACATTCAAGGAGGCATGATTTCTGGTGAGTTCTAGAAAAATTATAGTCAGTAGATGCACAAGACCCATACAATGGGAGACTTTCTGGGACGATAGAGGGCAGCAGACTTACCGGGTAAATCCATTGTTCTCAGAATTATGCGCATGTTCAGGACTACGTAAACAATGGAAATTTACCCGGTATGTCTGCTGCCACCTAGCGTTGGAAAGTCTCCTATTGAGAAGGTAGTGCATTTCACTCTACCAGCCAGGTTCCTAGTGGAGGATACCAATGCCTACATCCTTTACAGACTGAAGGGGATAACTCTGTTTCAGCCCCAGGAGTAGGTGGCAACGTGCCCCTGGTGGCGTTTGATTTGGGTCATAGCCCAAAACAGTTAAAGCCCTCACCCTGAAGTGGCTGTCTGTTTCTTTGCATTGTGCGGCGATATCATAAACAAAACATTTCTTAACTTAAACTCTGCACACCACAAAGTGAACACACACAAATTAAATTTTGCAAACTTTGAAATCTTTGATTTTCCACAACAGAAGTGTTCACTGAGTGTTAGATCATACTTTTGAAAGTTTTTTTTTCTTCATCAAAACTTTTGGAAGATTGAAAAAAATTCACACCCTCCTTTAACTAAGCTATTGAATGTTTGTTATTTAGAATGTATTTTTTGTTTCTTTCTCACTTTTGTTTTAAACAGATACTGGAACTGCCAATAACGGAGGTAAGCTCATACGGTTCTTTTGAGAAAATTTGTTTTATTTTATATTTAATGTTTTGTGTTAAAAGTATGTGTCTTCCATATGAATTAGACTATGGATTTTTTGTCACTTGTGTTTTCTGTGCATGTCTTCTATGACAATAGAAGGAGAATCCATACCTTGAGGCATTGATGCAAGTCCAGTCGGAAATTTCATCTTTGAGAGGGCGAAACCATTTTTATTTTCCAAAGGGCGCACTTCACTGGAAAATCTTAAAGTCTATTGGAACCTTTTTGAAGGGGGGGGGGGGGGGGGCGGGGGGTAAGACCAGGGCAACAGAGGCCGTGGCCTGCATGTTATTCCATGCTTAAAATCTACCCAAATATACTCAAATTTGCAGCGCCATACAACTAAAATGGCAGGGCATACAAATTGACTTATAAAAAGACGAAAGAGTTGCACAGATACTTGTGATCTACACACGTTTTTTCCTTTCTCTATTTCTATGGCGCCACCATAGAACTTGTCCAAGATTGAGGTTGTTTTTGTAGTACGTAGGGCCACTGATTTTCCGCGATCGCGGAAAACGGACGGAATTCGCGGAATCCGCCCTTTGAAACGGAAAACGGGATTTCAGAAAATTTGATTTTTTTTTTTTTTTTTTTTTTTTTCTTGACGCCAAAACTATTGAAATTGCATTCTTTATTAAGATTCTTTTTGTTAAACTAAAAAGGCATCAGAAATCAGACCATTAAAAAGTACGAGATCGTAACCGTGGATCATTCTGTTCTACTTCACACCATCCTCAATGTTTACACACATGATGTACACACGTTGTTAACATGGTTAAGCGAAGGGCATTATTCGCGGCACGTTTTAAACATTTTTTGTTCACCCAAATTGCATTTTCTCCCTCTCTTTTACCAACAATAATACACAAACTAGCTTACCTATGATCTATAAGAACACATACAATGTTTTTTCATCTCGGAAAGGTCTAAAATAAAACCATAAACTGTCAACATTCTGTCGCCAAAGCGAAAACAAAATGGCTGACATTTTGTTTGTGGATGGAGAATGGTCACGTCCATAGACTTGTTCCCAAGTCTTTGATCATGCTGAAACAGCGCCCTCTTGTGGATACACTCCTGTCATTAGCCTACAATGTGGCTGATGCAGAGAATCAACTGCAGTTTTAGACTTGGAATCAAGTCTATCACATCATGTGCATTGATACTGCAGTCACAGTGCAACCTTTTTAGAACAGCAGTATACAAAATAATCCACAATTATAAAAAAAAGTATTTTTTTGAAATTTGTCAGTTCAAATGAACATTTTACGAAGTCAACAGTGCAACTTATCTCAAATTGATTTTTATAAGTGTGTCCCTGGGTATTAAACAACCTTTTATCTAATTAAAAAAACATGAAACGGAATTTTTTGTGCCTGAAACGGAATTCATGTTTTTGCCAAACGGAATTTGCACTTTTCTGAAACGGAAAATCAGTGGCCCTAAGTACGCTGCCCTGGGGCAGGCTACATTCAATGTATAAGGAATGAGAAGTGGCCTATTGACTTGAATAATTCAAAGCAAGCTGTATCGTAACTCAAGACACATTTTAAGAAACCTTTTTGAAAAACAGATTGATGATTGCACAGGCATGATCAAGTGAAGAAAGTCCCTTCCAGTGGTATGTATGGATGCTATGGCTAGCATGCATTGCAAGTTTGAACCATAATTTCATTATAGTTATAGCATTCATGACTTCATACTGCAAGAAGTTTGAGCAACTTCGTTCCCAGGGGTGATCGATCTCACCGCCCCATTTTTTTTGCCCAGCATGCCTTGCTCGATCATAACCCCTGGAATTGGCCAATTTAAATGTGCTATATGCTAGCACATTTAAATGAGCCATTAATGAGTGTACATATTCATTATTCAATATTTTCTATGCGCGCACGCATGTCTTTCGTTTTAAAGAATGTATTTGTTTTTGTTTTTTAAAAACGTGTACGTGTCATAAAAAACGTGGGCGTGATCAACATACAAATATCTAAAAACTCAGCTCGCACGCACTTGACATCTAATGCATAACCAATTTCCTGAGCCAATCAGCGTTGTTTTTTAGTACATCCCTCCCAGGGGTTAGTGATGAGAGGTATCGATACGGCGCGCTGCCCATGGTAGTGAGGCTGAAGTGTGAGGGCTCGCGAGCTTCGTTTTCATGATTTGCGTACTTAGTACCATTTGTGGCGGGCTGGAACTATTTGATTTTCATTTCACAAACCAATTAAGATCAGGGCCCAATTTCATTAAGCTGTTCGCAGAAAACTCTTTGGAGCAACTATTTTTTTGCTAATAAAAATAACAGTGGGTTACCACAGTTGAAACAATGTGAACTTGGAGACAGTTTGGCCTGAAAACCTTTTCCTGCTAAGCATGATTTGTCTGTGCTTAGCAATTTGTTTGTGCTTACAGGCTTTATGAAATTGGGATTAGACCCATTCAGCTCACTGCACACTGAAAGTGCAAAGTGCCTGATTCTAATTGGCCATTAGTTAAACATTCCAGAGCCTTGCATATTGGTCCCACATGGTCGTCTGAGCTGTGTTTACAATGTTATAAGAATAGACAGGTCTTTCATCATTCTCTAGGTGTAAAGTTGACAAGCAAGATAAAGCTTTTCTAATACCTTACTATAAAGACAGGTCAAAAAGAATACCTTTAAAAGTTTGGAATTGAAACGAACTTTACTTTATTGAAAATGACAGTGCCTCAGGCAGAACCTCCTTATTAAACACTGCAAAGCAAACCAGTCACACACACACAAAAGTTCCACTACTGACCCCCTTTGCGCTAATAAAATGTCTCATCAAAATGTTATTAGGTTTTATAACAGATTAATCCCAACTTTTTGCTGTAGTCCATTGTATTTTTATAGTAATATGGGGAGTTAAACATGGCTCTAAGGTTTTACATGATTGATAACTGTGTTTAGACTGAGTCCTTGAGATAATGCTAGAAAAGTGCATTGATGCATGTACACCTCATACCAAACTGGTTGATTGATGCATGTAGCCTTACTGCATGGCAGTCTGTCTGTCTGTCTGAAATCGTGGAAGTAGAACTATGATGAGCTTTGATATACCATGGAGGATATTCTTGCTCCATAGATATTCTGTGGGCTCAAAAATAGATCCTTTATAAAGCCTGGGGTCGATTTCACAAAGAGTTAGGACTAGTCTTAAGAGATATTGAAAACTTCTGGCCAGTCCTAAGTTAGGATGAGTTACTCGTCCTAAGTCGAGATAAGACTAAGTCTTAACTCTTTGTGAAATCCACCCCTGGTTCAGTATGGGATTGTGAATGCGATGCAAAGCAAATTTTGACATCACAGCTTTGTTTCTCTGAGAATTTTGGCAGGCATTGAGCACAGCTCAACTATTGCGAATTATGCGTTGCAAATTAATTGTGCATTCGCAGGAAGTAATGAACCGGGCTTTACTCTGTCTTAGACTAAACAATTTTGCATGCTACATATATTTTATGCATTGTGCATCATGCAAATGGTTGTGTATGTTTTTTTGTTTTGAATCGGCATCATCTGTCAATATTCGTTCAGCGGTATCTTTGATGGAAGGTTTGGAGGTTTGTGATTTTCTGGGGCATCTGACCTATCTTGCCTATGAGTGGTGGTTTGGATGAGATTTGTAAAGAAGAGGCTGATTTGATTGTTGAGTTTTCCGTTCTTAAAACCATTAGTGAATTTAGGTCAAGCAAACATGATGTGATAGAATGACCTAGTACATGTAGAATCAATAACATGTGTGTGCAATTTAATGTAGGGCATTGTGTGGCAAATTGCTTTAGGGTTCCTGAGTGTTTTCCCTTAGTGCTCTCAGCCCACACCCCCCCACCTTGCCTTGAAATGTAGGAAATTAGCCAATGAATTGAGCTGGTGCCATCCTTGCCCCCCCCCCCCCATCACCTGCCAAGGGATTGATGTTCACAAAGCGCTAATATTCATCTTAAAGGGAAGTTATACGTCGTTTGGTAATCACTCTGAAATTTAATGGCAATGAAAACGTACATGGTTGTACAGCAGTTATCTATACAGCAGTTTTTTATAGTATACAGCATTTAAAGAATCATTTCACTTCGAAGTTATGTGGTTATGGGGTAAGGTATCAGTTTTTGTCACCCAAAATTTGAATCTGAGAGACTTTACTATCAGATCGTTTTTCAAATTATTTATTCAATTATGGATTGTTCTGGCCGTGGCATACGTGACTTCAACCCTCAGAAATCTGAGAAGCTCTTCATGCATAATTCCTTTCTCAAACTATTAACAGCTTAATTGCTTATTAAGTAAGTTTTTATGGTCATTTATTTAATGAGTATTTACCACTCTATGACCCAACCTTTAAGAAAGGCTGAGTCAATATCACCATAGTGATTTGAATTGTGGCATCAGCAACGTTGCTTAGCAATTAAGATTTAGTAGGCGCCAATGAGTAATCAAAGCAGTTTGCAGCAGCTGTAAGCAGCTGTTTTGGTGGGCGGGCGGGGCGGGGCAGGAGATGGAGAATTGATAAACCTGATATTCATTGATACAAAAAATTGATGTTATAAGTTTAAGAACTCTGTTTTTTTTGTTTTTTTTATATATATATATATACGCACGTTGCCGGACACACAAGACCTGAAGGCCACTTCAAGGTGTGGGCTACAATTTTTTTTTTTTCCAGAGGCTGTCGCCACCTACTCCTAGGGCTGAAACAGGGTTAACCCTTTTACAGTCCATATGGATGTAGGCTTGGGTATGCACCTGCTACTATTAAAGTTGTTGGAGTGTCTTTGCTCGCCTTCCACGTCTAGATCCCTGGTTCGAATGCCATCTGGACACAATGTGGATTGGGTTTGTCAGTCCCTACCTAACTGCATGAGGTTTCCCTGGAATAAATCTCTTGGCGTTTCCTTCCACATTTAAAACGGAAACTTCCTTCCCTGTGTTCCCTCTACATGGGGTTCTTGGCTTGTGACTATGTTTTCTTTTCTGAAAGTCTTTGACTTCACAAATAAAATAAATTATATTGAAATGTATATAGTTGTGTCAAATTTGTGTCAAACATAAAGGATGGGCCAACGTTTCATTTAGATTTGTAGCATCCAAACAATTCGAAACTACAACCTACAGAATTTCAGCCATTGTTCAATTCTGGTTTTGCTATCCAATTGAAACCAGTTATGTTTCATCTTTCAGTTCATCAGTTGTGTTATTTTATTGTTTGTTTTTTGTTTTTTTAAACCTTGCTTTTTTATTGAAAGATACTTCCTCCATTTCCATGAGACTTAACAGGTGAGTGAATATTTCACATTTCAAAATGTTCTCTTGCTTATTAGGGAGGGCCCAACAGTGATGACAAACTTGTCCCTAGTTTTAAAGGAACACATTGCCTTGGATCGGACGAGTTGGTCTATAAAAAGCGTTTGTAACCGTTTGTTGTAAAATGCATATGGATAGAAAGATCTTTTAAAAGTAGAATACAATGATCCACACAAATTTGCCTCGAAATTGCATGGTTTTCCTTTTACTCTGCGAACTTACACGGTCGGCCATTTATGGGAGTCAAAAATTTGACTCTCATAAATGGCCGCCCGTGTTAGTCGATGAGGTAAAAGGAAAACCGTGCATTTTCGAGGCATGTTTGTGTGGATCATTGTATTCTACTTTTACAACATCTTTCTACCCACATGCATTTTATAACAAATGGTTACAAACACTTTTCGAAGACCAACTCGACCGATCCAAGGCAATGTGTTCCTTTAAATACCATGAGTAACTGCATGGTACTGTGGCTAAAATAGCTGTTTTTTAGTTATATGGGTATACAAAATATTGAATAAATAAAACTAATAACATCAGTATTATAATCAATGAAAATAAAGAGACACATTTCTTTTGGATTGGGAGATTTAAAAGCATTTATTTTGAAAACACCCAATTCAAATGAATTGTGTCCCAGCAAAACTTTCACACACAAAAAAAACATTGAGGCTGAAAACTTTTTATTTTTAATTCTGGTACCTGAGCACAGTTTCATAGAGCTGCTTAAGAACAAAAAGAAGCTAAGCACAAAACAATTCTGTATACCAGTACAAGGTTGTAAGCCTAAAAACCAAACATGTATGTACTGTCTAACTGCATGCTAATTGTTAAGCAAGATTACTACTTAAGCACCGTGACACTGGGCCAAATGACAGAATCTTGTTGCATTGTCTTAGGGTCTTGTCACACGAGGCAACTTTTGCAGGCAACTTGGAGGCAACCAACTACAGGACCGCTTAGGTTGCACTCGAGTTAATTTCAAAACATTGTCTTAGAAAAAGAAAAATTTAACATTCAAATGGGAATGCCTTTTCTTCTTAGAAATATGCCAGGAACTGGTTGCCTGTGTGACAAGGCCCTTACACTCTTTGTTTGTCACCAAAGTTGTACCCTCCATTTATACTTTTTGCGGCTGACAGTCTAGAGCTGAGTAGTTAAATCTTTATCTTAAAGACACTGGACACTAATGGTAATTGTCGAAGACTAGCATATGCATAAAATAACAAACCTGTGAAAATTTGAGCTCAATCGGTCATCGAAGTTGTGAGATAATAACAGCTTTGTCTCACAAAGTTGTGTGCTTTCAGATGCCTGATTTCAGGACCTCTAAATCTAATTCTGAGGTCTCGAAATCAAATTCGTGGAAATTTACTTCTTTCTAGAAAACTACATTACTTCAGAGGGAACCGTTTCTCACAATGTTTTATACTATGAACAGCTCTCCATTGCTCGTAACCAAGTAAGTTTTTATGCTAACAATTACTTTGAGAAATTACCAATAGTGTCAACCGCCTTTAAAGGTACAGGTACTGCATGTAATACGCCTTGCTTTAGTATAGAATGCCTCAGACATGGTTGTCAAGTAACCTATATACATATATAGATCAATGTCATTAGAATTTCATAAACGAGGCTGTTAGGGAAACCGTGGGCATGACACCTCACCAAGCCTAGCAAAGCTCAGCACATAGTCACGCTATCCAAATTAAAGGGAAGATATAAGACTTAGTAATGAAATTGAATTGATTGACTGAATAGGAAGATCCTCGTGACAAAGTCCAGGTTTTTTTTTTTTTCATCATCAATATCATTTTAGTTTTCATTTTAACCACCCTATTGATTTAATAAATTGGTTTACCCTGACACTGATGTATTGACAAAACCTGTTGTGTATATGGGTCTTCAATGGAATAGTTGGACTGTTCTAATTGGAAAAAGGGGTGATGACACATTTTTTTCCTCTTAAGTATTCTCGACTCTTTCTGCTATTCTTGCAACACTGGCAATGTTCTCGCGAGACTGCTGGCCCCTGCGAGACTACTGGCCCCTGCGAGACTACTGCTCTCTTGACTATGGTCTCATTTCAAGTCAAGAGCCAGTGAGAGCTGTGATCTTGTGGGAGCTGTCTTTGATAAATGTATTACGCTATCATCGCAAGTCGTCTGTCACCTCACAAACACTAATGAGTACTTGTCCACAAGTCCAGCTAGTCCAGTAGAACACCTGCAAGTTAATTCAAAGGTCGCTGGTTCAGAACCCGATCTAGTCAATTTGTTGTCGTTCAACCCAAAATTCATAGAGAACCGTTTTCAGAGAAGGGATGCTGCTTGACCTTGAGGTGCAACTGCTCCTTATTGAAGATAGTTTTCTTCACTGGCCTCAACAAGCCATGAGATTCTCAGGTGGCATTTGCATCAGGAGAGGCTTGGCCATCAATTGTTAAAGAAGGTCTCCAAGGCCAAATTCAGTTCTGAAATGCACTCATATTATACTGTATGATACAGTCCTCATTTACCCTTCAAGGCCAAATTCAGTTTTGAAATGCACTCATATTATACTGTATGATACAGTCCTCATTTACCCTTCAAGGCCAAATTCAGTTCTGAAATGCACTCATATTATACTGTATGATACAGTCCTCATTTACCCTTCAAGGCCAAATTCAGTTTTGAAATGCGCTCATATTCTGATAGAAAGTGTCCTTCTGAAAGAGGGAAAACATGGTGTAAAAGGTCATATTACTTCATACGCTTTCAGAGCAAAATTTGAATATACTTTGCCATTTTTATTTGAGTGAAATTTAAAACGTGGTGTCAACAACAAATGGGTCAACCTGCACATCTGAATGGCTACAACTCCATACATTGACACTATTTCAGTCTTTGGGCTTAAGCACCACCTAGGCAAGGGCACCCCCTGGGCCCACGACTCAAGTGGCCCCTCCCCGGTACATGTTTTTTCCGCTCTTTCCTGCTTGCATCAGTCAAATGGTTACATTCAATGCTTTTGTTGATTGAATATCATTAATATTCAGGAATGAACCAAAATGTAGAGACCAATATATTTGAAATGTGATGTCATTGGATGTTTTTTTAGGATGTTGAAAACGTTGACAGCATTTTAACATAACTTTACACAGTTTCTATGTAAGGTTACAGACTTGAATTTGTCCAACTTTCCCAAAGACTCTGTTATTGGAAAATGAGTGCCTCACAAAATTAAATTGAACCTTGGAGCGATTATTTAATGATGACAAATTTGGCCTGCAGTTTCTTTTTGAAAGCCCTTTCCAGAATGCAGAATCATTCAAGCTATGTTAATTCTAAGAAATGTTTCCGATTAAGTTCAACCCCAAAGGAACTTGTGTTTGCTTTGTAACACTTGCTGTATTAATTCCCCTGAGGGAACAAAGCACATTGTTTATAAACCCTTGGGCTATTTTGCTTCAACTTATTCTGAGCAGGGTGAGTGATTGCAAAAGATTCCCAGAATGTTCCGAGTTGGAAGTTCAAGTACAAAAGTACAAAATGACTTTCAAAAGTTGTTCAGAGAGTTCCTTTTGAATTGAATTTGATGTTCCTTGCTGGAAGCTTAAGTCCGAAATGAAAAGGCCATTCAAGTGTGTTTTCAAAAGTTATCTAGAGAAATCCTATTGAGTTTATTTTAATCTGTTTAGTTGGAAATGTCCATGGAAGCCAAAGGCTGAATTTTGGGAAAAGGGTTTGATTCTCCATTTTGTCTGTTTGTCATGAGTCTGTCTTAAATTCATCTCTTTGGTTGTTGCCAATTGAAGCATGCTTGAACAGGCTGTATGTCAAATTGCATTGCTTTGTAGATTGGTTTATAGTTGAAGTATTAGTAGTCCATAATTGGTCGTGGTCTTAAATTAATGCTAAAAAAGGACGCGACGAATGTACTCATCTTCAGAAAAGCTTAAGTACATTGGGTTTTAATGATGTATCCATTGCTTATTAGTGCTGGTAATGGGGTTAATGGTTTTCATAATTGAGTATAGTTGATTGGTTAAATCATTGAGATTGTATGGTCTGGAAGTTCAGACATAATTACAAGCATAATTGCAGAATTTGTTTTAGCATAATTAGTAACTCAGCATGCTATTTCTATAGGCCTACCTGCTAAAATATCGTCTGCTATAGTTTGTTGCCCTTCATCAATAATACAAAGCCTAGGATTGGCCTGCTGCTTTCTCTAAGCAGGTGACTTTTGGGGACACGTAGAATACCAGCAAACTTTGTCATGGCCCAGTTTCATAAAGCCTGTAAGCACAAAACATTACTACATATTGCTAAGCAGAAACAGATTACCAGTTGAAATTCCATAAAGTTTATATATAAGTGTGCCTATACCCTTTAACATAAAAAAAGCTAAATAATGAATTTAGACCAATCCATTTTTTTGTGTACTTTGCATAGTTTTTCCTGCCATTACTGGGAAACAACGTAACCAGGTGGTCTATATTCCAGGCTAATATTGTGCCTCATTTGCATCGCCTGTTACCCAGTAAAGGGAGCACTTGTTTATTGCATGGATTTGTCAATTTTTTAACGATAGAGTTGCTGCATGAGCATGTGCTAAAAGCCTGCAGCAAAGTAGAATAATTGTGTAGTATAGATAGTACCACTGAGTGGTTATAGTCTTTACATAACAGACAAAGTCCGTTAATTAATGACAAGATATTCTTAATGCAAAACCTAGTGTCTGTTTATTGACATCAGAAAAGAGCAAACCCGGTTAAAAATCTTCTTTTTTAACATCAATAAAGAGAACACTTGGTTTAATTCATCTTCTTTTGGAATTCAGAAAAGGGAAAATCCCTGTTATTTTTATCCTTTTCTGTATTCAGAAAAGGGAAAACACCACTTTAGGTTTCCATTGAAGGAGTAAAGGCAAGGGTAATTAATATCAACTCCATTCTTTAATTTAACTCTGATGTTTTTTCATGTTGCCATTTAACAGCGTAATAAGTCAGTGTTATTAATTGCTCAGACATCCTGTTCATCAGTGGCTCGCCTGAATTTGATTAAAACAGACTATTGTCATTTTATGTTTTTGTTCATTCTGGATGTAATTTACTGTACATGTATGTACGGACTCGCAATGAACTGTTACAACGTGACAGTGAGTTAAATAGATTGTTAAATTTGCATTGGGGAAATAGAATATTTAAAGTTTTCACCCATTAATTTTTGAAACCCTGTATACAAGTCAGTGCTGTAACAAACGTGATTGCACATTTTTATTTATTTGACTTTATTCTTCAGCAAGTTAAATTTTTCAACAATTTCAAGTCAATCATTTTAAAACGAGAAGTAATTATTTTTTTACGATTGCTTTAACCAAAAGCTCACTAGAACTTTTTGTAAAAAAAAAATGTGGCTGGATTTCACCAATTCTTGTGCAGTTTTATTGATAATTTCTCTTACTGGACCCATTAGCTAATGCAAGCCCTTTTATTAGCCCGAAGGTAATGACTACGGAAAGTTAGAAAGCATGATCGTCAGCGTTTCAATTGCTATGTAGAGAATAATATGCATACTTGACTGTCACGATGAGCGGAGTTATTATGTACCAAACGTGTCCCTAGGGAAGTACATCACCTACCACCTTAAACCCAATAACATCACACACTGAATTAAATGTATCCCTCATGCCCGATTCTGAAACCAGCCTGGTTGACGCCTTCTGCTAATATTGATCAATTGACCAATTTGTGGTTAATGGATTGTAGTTAGTTTTTTTGTCAACGTAAAGCTGATAAATAGGCAACAGTGGGTGCGTTCGTCAAGCTTCCCCTGGGTCGACCCCGCGGTGCTCACTCGGGTAAGCCCCTTAAGAAATCTGAGAAGTCTGAGAATTGATTCATGCATGAATTGTTTCACAGATTCTAAGTGTGTTTTGGTAAAAACAAACTTGCAAACCAATTTTCCTCAAGTGATCCGTTGGTTGCTTGTCACTGGACCATTTATTTCATTTTGTAAACCATTTCTCAGCTCCTTTGGGAGTAAACAGTCTTGCTGCCAGATATGTAGCGCACAAAGCTAAATCAATCTCACAAACCTTCTTTGCCCTCATCATTTTATAAGCAGTTTTAGTCAAGTGTCTTGCTCGAGGACACAAGTGCCATGACCGGGATTCAAACCCACTTATCTTGATGACTTAGCCACCAGAACTTGAGGAAGATTCACTGAACTGCTCGGCCATGAGACGCCAAATAAGCTTTGTGCTTAAAAATCAGCAATTTTTCCTATAATTACCATTCCTATATTATTTAATCACCATTTAGAGGCATTTGAAGGGTAAAGCAAATTAGATATAAAAGCAACACAAAAATCTTGAATAAATTACTTTCTATAAATCATGTGATAACAGGATAAAAAATACCAGTCTAACTGGGTGGCTTGTCAGCTAAATTGCCTTAATTAATGCTAATTGAACTGACTCCAGGACAGTTTAAATTGAATTGTCCATCATGGCATTTCAGGGTGACATGTGAAAAATGAGTTTCAAATAATAAATAAACTCGTCAAAGTTATTGGCCTTCAAAAGTTGCATTAAAAACTAAAGTGTCATTTATGGCTTTCATAATGACTTTTTGCATGGCTGATTTTAATGGAAATATATTTTATGGAAATCTGTAGGGATCTTTTTTTTATGAAATTGGTCGAATAAATTTCCACAGGCAGATGCAATTTTACAATATGGAAGTTAATACTGGTTGGAGATCGTTCTTTTTAGCACATTTAATTTGAATATATTGACATGAACTCAATCGACGCAAACTTTTATGTTGCTGGTTGTTATTGCATAGTTGTCATGGCAGAAACTAATTTAGCTCTTATTGTACAGTCAATAAAAGTTGAATGAGTTTCTATATAATACTTAATATGTGTGTGGGCCACCAGCATTGCAAAACGCATGGAATCAGTGGTAGGGAAAGAGTTGAGCGCTGTCTGCCATTGCAAATGTCTATATCAACAGCGCCTACCGGGGAAACTTGCGCTTTAGCTTTGTGTAAAGTTGTCTCAGGGGTTGTAGTTGTTAACTGTGTTTTATGTTGCCCCATACTTAAATATGGACTCTAAAACGTTCGCAGGAGCTATTAGCCCATTTTTTAAACATGTTTTAAGTAATTTATCTAGCAGAGGATCCAGAATAAACTTATCACTGCAGCTCACAAGCCAGGAAAACCTGAACAGCCCCTACCCTTCCACAATAAGTGTTCCTGTGAATTGTCCCCATGCAGTAAGAATACAGCTTAATGTCCCTCAGAAGGATAAATCAATTATGGAGGGCCTGTTACATGTACATAAACCTTTTCGCAAATACCATTGTGAATACCATTGCAAATGAGGTGCATGCTGGTCTAGCTAGTACCCAAATTTGATAGTTAGCTAGACCAGCATGCACCTCATTCCACATCTATTGTGCTCGTACTGAGTATTTGCGATAAGGTCTATGTACATGTGTATACCCCCTCCCCCTATTGTCTTCAATGGTCGCTTTGAATCTCAGGAATCCTTTAGATGATTTTAAGGGTAGGTGTACTTCTGTGCAAGAAGAAAAAAGTGTGTCAGTGCATCGTCAGGGGAACATTGGGGGTAGGGGGGATACCCTCTGCCCAAAATGGGCGTGGCTCGTGTCTAGTTGCTCAAGGATGCAAATGCCTTGGATTGGACTCGAACCCACCATCTGCTGATCAGAAAAACTGGAGCTTGAGTCCAGTGCTCTATTTAATCACTCAGCCATGACAGGCCACAGCCCGCTATGTGAAATTGCAGATCCATTCTGCGCATTCATGGCTGATATGTGTGATGTCATGTGTTTGTGCAATTATGTGGAGTAAGGGACTAAATAATCTCAGATGGAGGTTTCATGATTGATTGCAGTTGAATGGAGTGAAGGTATAATTAAATTGCAATCAAACGATTGTTTGATGCGCAACACTGCCTTTAGGTTTTGCAAGTCTCAAAGGTGTTTGAACTTCCCAACCAAGAACTTGGTCCCAACTATTCAAGTTTGACATTATCGAGAAGATTCTTGTGATTTTTATATCAGGCCAATGAACTCATAACTGGCCAATCTGGCAGTCTCATATTTTTTAATTGAATAATAAGGGGCTGTACCTCATTGCGTAATGTCTTTGTACAAAAATGTTGGCTATGACTCTAAAAATATCTTTCAATTTCCTGGAGTATCAAAGTACACTTACACATAAGACCCAAAAAATTCTCTTATGATTCTTGTGTTGTAAAATAAATTCTGGTCTTACCCTAGTAAAACAAATCTTCAGTCTAGTTGAAATTTCCCCAAACTTGACCACTTTCTTTTGGAACAATACACAATTACCCAGGTCAAAATTCCAGTTGAACCTAGTTAAACTGGGTTTAACTGGAACTAGTTGAAACCAGTTGATAAACTAGTTAAACACAGTTAAAACCAGTTGGTTTAATATGGAAAATGGACAGAAACCAACTGGTTTATAATTTCAACCTAGTTGAACACAGTTAAACCTAGTCCAAACCAGTTGGTTAATATGGAAAATGGAATGGAAAATGGACGAGTTTGATCACTATCCAGTTGAACCAGTTGACCCCAGTTAACTAGGTTCAACTGGAATTTTGACCTGGGAAATGTCAGAGATTACTACTGTTCAATTTGTGTAGTGTCAACTGCACTAAATGCCCTGCCACTTTTGCTGGTTTGATTTATTGCTTAGACTCAAGTGCATAAGAAACATCATGGAGACTCATCCCCAAAGTGCTACCTCGTACATTTTGTGGATTTTTTCTCACCTGGTAAAGTGCAAACTCAAGCATGAAATTTGAGTTTGCACCAGCCACTATACATTATAATGCATCAGGGACACATGTTTCCCACTGTCTAAATGTATCCAATATCCCGCAGATTGAATCGTGATACTGTAGGGTTTATTATATGAATGGGGGCAGTTTGATATTGTCCTGCTCCTAATGCTTGTCATTTATTCTTGTCAATTAGTTTGCTAGCGCTGATGGTTGTTGCAGGCCATGTCATAAGCAGGAATGGATGTCTTTGTTAATACATGTTGACTCAAAAAAAAAGATATTTAGGTTCAAAACAAGACTTGATTTAAAGATAGGTTCATAGATTGGTTTTTGTTAACGAGGTTATGTTGATTTATAGGCAAAACTATAAAGAAACAGTCAATAAAAGGAACAATATGGGAAAGTTTCAGCTGGATACATCGCTAGACAGAAAACAGCAACAATTCCTGCTCAAGTGAATTGTTTCTTCATTCAACACAAAATTTACCGATCTCTCAGTTTTCCCTGTGGTTTATTACAGTTCTTATTATTGAGAAATTTTCTTATAAAAGACAAATTATGTGCCCGCATGTAACTTAACATGCGCTGTGTGGCTTTGCATTTGAGCCATCATTAAACCTCTGAATTTTAATTAGAACACATGCCTAATAAATGTCATCACTAGTTCGGTCACGCTCCTCGAGTTACCATAGTACGTGACAAATGTCAATGTTTGAAAGAATTACACAACATTAAGCATTCTTAGAGTTTAATTGTTATAGGCTTGTTTTTCTATAGTTGAGTTGTCTTAATTAAAATTCTGTGATAGTGTGTGCCAGAAAGAGACAAAGCATTCATACATCAATGTCATTTCTAATGGATGATTATATTTATAAATGGAAGAACAACTTTATTATTCTTTGGACTAAAGTGCTCTTTGAAATACAATTAAGTGTAAGTAATTACTTACACTTAATTGTATTCCAAAGAGCACTGATTGGCCAATGTATATGCAAACTGTCTGTTTCTTATTTTGCATCGTTACCGTAGTAAAAAAATAAAATATTGAGAAGGGCTGGGGCTTGACATGGATGCGGAATGGTTAAAGAAGTACTTGAGCAATTTTGTTTTTGACGGGAATGCTATTTAAATTTGTTTATAACTTGTTTGTTTACCATTTCGATGTAATTTTTATAGTTGAACACTTTTGAATTTTTCGTAATTATCGCAAAAACAAATCAGGCCCCAACCTCAATGTTTGAAAAACTAGAAACACTTCTGCCATTGATGGCATGCGTCAAAGTGACGATACTTTGACGTCATGTGTGGGAGTTTGTTTTGTTATACCTCCATGCTGCAACAAAGCGGCTATACAAGTTGGAGCTCCCACATGTGACGTAAATGACATAACATAGCTTTTCGCGAATCTTTCAGAAAAGCACTGGATAAGGGTAGTTGAGGTATTTGAAATGATTGGTTTTTGTTTACACAATTGAAATCTATTTATACTTGTATGACTCAATTTTCTTATTGATTGAAACATTTTAAATGAAATTCAGCAAAGATCGCGTCTTGCCATTTGGTTAAGTAGGTCTTTAACCCTCTAGTCCCTGCACCGCCCGAGTTTCTGAAAACCAATTTTTCAAGATTCTTGCAGTAAACAACTGGAATCGTAGTTCAATTTTTAAAAGATAGCTTAATATTTATGCACAACTTTTTACCCTTTCGGTAATGTTTGTATAAAAGTACAAGCTCCCATTGGGAACAATAATCGGCTCTCGAATATTTTTTTGTAAGGATAAAATGGACACAATAGCTTTTCAAGGCTTTTATCTGACTCAATGCTCAAACTAATTAAATGCGAAGGCGTTATATCAATATCAATATTAATGATGAATAAATACAGTTTCCTTTGTGTTTACTAATTGGTATGAGCTAAATTATTTCATCGTCATTAGCTCATACCATTTAGTAAACACAACGGAAACTGAGGGTAAAAAATTGTGCATAAATATTAAGCTATCTTTAAAAAATTGAACTACGATTCCAGTTGTTTACTGCAAGAATCTTGAAAAATTGGTTTTCAGAAACTCGGGCGGTGCAGTGACTAGAGGGTTAAAAAAACGGAGTGGTAATAGTGTCTAGCTGAGATTGGTTTTAAAAAATTCATATAGGAAGCCTTTATTATGGTATCCAATGTTCATCACTCAGCAATAGTCATGATTGTGACTGGTCCTTAGAATATATATATTTTTTATTTAGACCTTAACTTAGAATAAGAATTAACTATAGATAATAGTAAATTTGGGTGTACAACCATGTATTAAATTGTTTTTGAGGGATTTGGCTTTGAAAAGAGGCTTTGAAAAGAGTCAGTTTGGTTTTTCGACATTTGGAACAGTATACTCTGCTCGTCTTCAGGAGAAAGTGGCTCTTTTCAGAACCAACACTCCCTCAAAGGAGATTTAATTCATGTACACTTTGCAAAGCTTCATACATTAAACTTAAAACCATAACTGGGTCACTCACTTGGCCCCACTTCATAAAATTTGGATACTATACAATTTAGTTGTGCTAAACAAAAGTCAGCAGGGAACCAGTGGTAATTGATATCCATATAACTTGACATTTTGACTGGTAGTCAGCTGCAAACAGCAAGAGATTTTGGATTTGTGAGAGGATCGTGCTAAGAAATTGACAACTGGGGTCTTGGGTTTCATCATTACTTTTGGAAAAAGGTCAAGCAGTCCAATGGCTTAAAGGCACCTTTGGTAATTGTCAAAGACCAGTAGGCATATTCACACTTGGTGTATCCCAACATAAACGCATCAAATAACAATTATTATGTGAACAAAATTACTTAGTTGGTCAATGAAGTTGCAAGAGAATGATGAACGAAAAAACACCCTTGTTGCACAACTTTGTTCTCTTCAGATGCCTAAGAAAGGCTTCAGGCTTGAAGTCTTTTAATATTTGAGTGAGAAATTGCTTTTTTTCTAAAAAACTAAGTTACTTCAGAGGGAGCTGTTTCTCCATGAACAGCTCTCCATTACTCATTACCAAGGAGTTGTTTATGCTAAGAATTATTTTGAGTAATTACCAATAGTGTCCAGTGCCTTTAAGTCACTGGCGGGTGGGTGGGCAACTGTTAGAGTCCCTGTTGGTTTAAAAATGTGTATAAACCAGAGTAAATGTGCTTCCACTGGTGCCTGCATTACTACTAAATGACACCAATAGACACAAGTTTACCATTTTGGAGTGCTGCAATAGAAACAAATAAAACTCGCAATGCTGGGAATGCAAATGCCCAACAGCATATCGCTATTCTTGTCTGGGGTGAATTTAATTACTGTGTTTAAGATAACACTGATATCCATCACATATCTTCGTAATTTAACACTTAACAAACGTGTGATAAAAAGGTGTCTGTGACTGACATATAGATGGGACTTGATTGTCCTTCCTTCATGGTTGTACTTGGTTAAAGTGTAGACAATAATAATGAAATTACACTGTATTTATAAAGGCGCACTAAATCTGGTGTAAAACCATTCAAAGGCCCATATGGGGCTCATTAGTGTTGGGGCTATCAATAATATGGTAGCAATCGGAAACAATATCCCTCCACACTGCGGAAAATTCACCGGCAGGACCAAAGGTTGCATTTCGTAGACTGATGTGCGAACTGGCGCTCGCTGGGCAGTATTTTTTCTTTTCAAATACTGTAAAAATACTAAAAAATTCAGTAAATATAACTAAAAATACTACAAGGAAAGTACAAAATAGTATTCATGACATTTAGATAACTATGTAGTTTCTTTGTTGAGCTACTTTTTTTGCCTGTGATATTTTATTATCACCACGTTGATACTACCCAACTAAGGTCAGAGAGCTCCAAGAAAATAAACCAATATTCTTTCCATTTCTGATGAAAATTGTGTATAAGGTGTCTCTGGATGTGGATACCTTTTGACTATTATTTTGTATGTCTGGTGGCATGGTTGGCTTGTGCTTAAAGTGCTCGCCTCTCACCAAGGTGACCCCGGTTCGATTCCCGGCCAGGGCTATATGTGAGTTGAGTTGTGCGTTGGTTCTCTGCAGTGCCACAAGGGTTTTCCAGACTGTCCGGTTTTCCTCCCGTGGGAAAAATCAAACACTTTCAATCTTGGCTGTGCTCTGTGGTCATTGATGTGGCAGGCAGCCAAAGGCACCCTTGCATGCCTGCTTCTCGAACACGTAGTCGCATCCTTTGCAATTCAGCTTTTAGCTGCGAGTAAGGATGATTAGCCCCCCAAACTATTATGTCAGTTTTCCTTGGTCTACTATGCTAATACAAGCCAGACACGCCCCTAATGGATGATCCCCACGTCTACACCCAAGACTTTGGTAATTGTCAAAGGCTGTTTCAGCCCCGAGCCCTAGGAGCAGGTGGCAACGTGCCCCTAGTGACAGTTGGTTTAGGTTGACTAAGACAATTTTTCATTTATAGAAAAGAGAAGACATTTCAAATGTTTGTTACAAGTATGATGGCATTTTACGTGCCTACACCCAAGACTGTGATTAAAGGCAGTGGACACTATTGGTAATTACTCAAAATAATTATTAACATAAAACCTTTCTTGTTGACAAGTAATGGGGAGAGGTTGGTGGTATAAAACATGAAGTGACGTAGTTTTCGAGAAAAAAGTAATTTTCCACGAATTTGATTTCAAGCTAAACTTGAGGTCCCAAAATCAACCATCTAAACGCACACAACTTTGTGTGACAAGGGTGTTTTCTTCTTTCATTGTTATCTAGCAACTTTGATGACCGATTGAGCTCAAATTTATACAGGTTTGTTATTTTATGCATATGTTGAGATACACCAACTGTGAAGGCTAGTCTTTGACAATTACCAATAGTGTCCACTGCCTTTAAGGAGTAACCAGTTTCAGCCCTTAGAGTAGGTGGCCCTGTTGACAGTAATTGGTTTAGGTTGACTTGTATAATTAGGCAATGTCTCAATAATAGAAGAAAAAAAAAGACATTTCAAATGTTTGTTTCGGAGGACAAGTTTACAATTAATGTATGATGGCATTTTACAATTTTGTTCCAACATTCCTTTTTATGCTCTTTGCTATTGGGCAAAACATTGATTTGAGTTGCATGCATATTTCCATGTAAATGATTGCCTTCTACCCCAGTACTTCCTAAGAATGTTTAATCATAGATTCATAAGAGAACACAATAACTAAAAATATACAAGGAAAGTACAAAACAGTATTCATTGCAAATGATTATTCAAGAGGCCGAGCAATTAAAATGTTCCAGTACCCTACCCCCCCCCCCCTTTTTGTATCACACAGAAAAAAATATTGCCCAGCGAGCGCCAGTTCGCACATTAGTCTCCGAAATGCAACCTTTGGTCCTGCCGATGCATTTTCCGAAGTGTGGAGGGATATTGTTTCCGATTGCTACCATATTATTGATAGCCCCAACAGTAATGAGTCCCATATGGGCCTATCACTTGGTAAAGTTTTCATTATACATGGCGCTGTGATTTACAGCCCCTGTCTGACGTTAGCAAAGATATAAACAAAATTATACGTAAAAGAGAAAGCTTTTCTTGTGTTATGTTTTGAAGAGGCGCTATTCTTCCTCTCATCTTGTGGTAGCAGGGAAGCTTCTTAATCATTATTTTACCACTTAGACACAGTTAAAGTCAGTGTGGGGAAGATATGACTTAGGTCATGTCAATTTGTGAGAAATGACTTCATCATGCACAGTGACGATGATTGCACTGTCTTTTTCAGGGTGCACTTCTGGCCAAATCAAACTGGAGCTTCCTTACGCATTCTTCCCAAATAGCTCATTTTCAGCGCTGTCCTTTGCTCTATTTGCTATGAATTCCCAAACCAAGTATTCTGAAGGTACAATGAGGTAATAATAATAACAATGATTACATTTATATAGCGCTTTATACTAAAAATAAGTTTTAAGCGCTTCACAAAAAAACTAAAGAGGTAGAGTTAGAGTTAAGGCGCTGTTCATCTTCCAGCAAATTTAGTTTCCTTGCATTACATTTGTTTTTATTGTGTGTGTCACATAAAGTCGCTTTTCATTCATATGCATTTTAGTAGGAATTAGACTAAGTTGTGAAAGGCCCGTTATGATCAATCTTGGTCTGTCACTTGGGCCTAATTTCATAGAGCTGCTTAAAATACTACATTATAAACCCTGCTTAGCAAAATTTAGCATGATACCGGCCTCATATTGGACACAAGACATGATATTTTGGCTGGTAACTTCTGTTTAGCATAATTTTGTTTTGCTAAGCTTATTTTTGTGCTTAAGAAAATTTGACCCTTTTTTGCGGCTATAACAAAAGTCAACAAATTCATTCTTTTTTCTTTGATCGTATTTCAGAATTCGCCTCTCCATCAATGTCCCGCCGTCATCAACTTATCCACTTCGGGCAAGGAACTCTCCCTGGCAGTAAAACCACCAGCCTTAGCAGTCTCATGCGTCCCTCACCAGTAACCAGCCGCCAGACACCACAGTATCAAGCGCTCTTAGAAGTAAACGGCAACCACTTAAAGATACCAGCATTCTCAAGAAACGGCCACGCCTTGAATCATTTGGAGGGGTCGAGCGAAGAAGATGACGACTTCATCGGAGATAGTGGGTCGATGAGGAGGCGTAGTAACAGCGAAGGGGATAAGGATAGCTTAGCAATGAGACATTATGACTTGCCCCCACAATCTAGAGACAGGTTCCTCTCAGACCCTGGTCAAAATATCATCAAACAGTCTGATGCCCCTGCCGTGACGCTCAGACATCCAGATGCTTTAGTGGATAAACAGTGTATTGTTAGAAAAGATTGGGAACCAGACGCTAAAGCACGAAGAGCTCTCCTTGCTCGATCAACAGTTGTTTAAATTTATGCATGTTATAATGTGACTTCAGCTTATTGAAAGAATGTACAATAGTTTTTAAAAGTTGTTAAAATTTTATTCATGTTCAAGTCACGGTTTGTTTTCAAAGCAAGGTTTGCCTATAATACACGGTTTTTATATAGCGCTTTTTCACGGGGTGTCTCAAAGCGCTTCCGACATTATTACCCCTGGTCATTGGGCCTTAAATCATTCCTTAAACCATCTCAACTCCCTGGGGAGTATACAGCCTGTGCGACAATTATATGCGCTACATGGCTAAACCAATCACAAGAACCATCTCTGCCCTCACAGGTACCTATTTACCCCTGAGTGGAGAGAAGCAATTATAGTTAAGTGTCTTGCTCGGGGACACAAGTGCCACGACCTGGATTCGAACCCACACTCTGCTGAACAGAAGCATCAGAACTTGAGTTCGTTGCTCTTATCCACTCGGCCACGACACCCCTTTGAGGCCAGTTGGTAGACTTTGTAACCTTGTTACCTGGTACCCGAGTTGTAATCGATCTCGCTCATAACCCCTAGATCTGGTTAGTTTAAATGAAAATAAAATAGCTCATTTCAATTAGAGACTTTTGGGACGCTGGCATCAGCAGACATAACGGTCCCTTTTTTTGGCTCTGAGCTTGCACCGGATGCTTAGTATTTGTGTGTAGGTCAGAGCACTCGCACTACTGACAAGAACTGTGAAAAAGGACCTTCCAAAAGCTTCTCGTTGAGGTTTTTTAGCTGATTCATTGTATGGGCACGCTCAAGTAGCCCCAAAACTTTATGAAACAAGTCAAAGAGTAACTGGTCCCCATCTCATTCTTCTTTGATGTTATGACATGTCTAACCGCATGCAGTTTAAGATGACCAAGATTCATTTGAAATGGGTTTACATGTACATCAAAATTTGCATTTCGACATGTGCGTTCAAAGCGTCTTACAAGTGCCATACACTCAAAAGTTTTTAACAAGCATGTGCACAAATCAGTCACTATCGATAAGCCAATTATGCATTGTTGGTCAGTAGGGTTTTATGTGCATTACCTGCCAAAAACCATCCTCTGATTCATTGTAAAGCACCTAGAGCATGCAGCAAATTACTATATAATTATTTACAACTTTGCCCTTGACAAATTGCCTAGATAGCTATAAATAGGTTGATGTAGAGGTTCGTGTTAATCCAAGAAGCAAACTCTAAGAGCACTGAAATAAGGTTGTCAATCACTCTGTTTACACTCTTAGAATTAGTTCTAAAGTCACTGGGAAGAAATAATAAACATTTGTGCGGCTATTTATTTTGTTTATTCTTCAGGTCAGTTGAAACTGGTGCATTTGCAGTTGCTTGAAGCAGTCCCCTTTAAAAGTATATTATTTGCTAAAATTAATGGGGGTCTTTTAAAGCGGTATTTTGTCACTTAGTATAACACATTGATGGCATATTATGATGTGAAATTTTTCCAAGGGATTCTAGATTGAAACCAACAAAAATGGTTCTACAATATTTAGGTGCACACATGATTTTATGTTATTGTAGTGTTTCTAAATATCAAATGAATTTTTAGTTATTGTAAAACTCAATTTCTCTTTTATTACCACATGTTTTTAAGATTGAGGATTGTGTCTTGATGTGAGTTCTTATAAATTGCAAACATCAACAACTTATGAATGAGTTAACACAAAAATTGCCTTTCATTTTATTTAATGTACTATTTGATTTTTATATCAGAATTAATCACAACTTGTGTATCACTTATAAAGTGCAATGCATTTCAGTAGTTTTATGAATTCCTATTTATTAACTGTTGTCAGAAGAACTTTATTAGTTTAAGAATTAAAAATGTCATGTTGTTGTTTGTGATGTATTGTGAAAATTAAGAACTCAGACTAAATCAATGGAGCCATTTACCTTTTGAGTTTTGGGTGTGGGCTCAAATTTATTCACAATTTGTTAATGTTATGATTGTTGTAGGCTGTGGGCCAAGATCTGTAGCAGGCCCGGAAATTAAACTTGTCTGAACTTTTAGTGGCAATCTGCATTTTATTCAACTTTACTTATTTGATTGTGCTTATTCAAAATCGGATTGTTCCCATGAGCTTAGATTGCATGATAACTATCCGGTCTACTTTTGCTTAAAGGGAAGGTACACGTTTGGTTATTGACAAAGACCAGTCTTCTCACTTGGTGTATCCACTTATAACCAAAAATAACAAGCCTGTGAAAATTTGGGCTCAATTCGTCAGCGAAGTTGTGAGAAAATGATGAAAGGAAAAACACCCTTGTTGGACGAATTTGTGTGCTTTCAGATAAGAATAAAAGACTTCTAGCTAGAAGTCTTTTATTCTTTTAGTGAGAAATTACCTTTTTCTCAAAAACTACGTTACTTCAGAGGGAGTCGTTTCCCACAATGTTTTATACTATCAACAGCTCTCCAATGCTCATTACCAAGTCAGTTTACAAGTTAATGTTTGTTTTGGGTAATTACCAAACGTGTACCTTCCCTTTAAGACTTGTCTATTTCTTGATATTGCTTAGAGATCATAATTAGGGTGAAATTTACATGAATTATGTTGAAACCTCTTGAGCTGTCTAAAGCTTCATATAAATAAAAAATATAGGCTAGGATGAACATTTTTGGGGTATCTAAACACACTGGAAAGAGGGGGGTGGGACTCGAACCAACAACCCCTGGATCTTTTGGCTTCCGACTTTTTTTGATGTACAAGGAGATTTTGTTCTCCATTGTGCCTTGTGACTGCTTGAAAACACGAAAAAAGAAATGATTGCCACGAAATTGAAGAATGGGAAACAGTCTTTAAAATTATTGCAAAGAAAAATAAATGAGACCTAAAATTAATGTAAGTATAACACATCTCAAGAGTAACCATTGTTTTGGGAATTTTTTACCATAAGCAACTTGATCATAAGTTTTCTCAAAAAGAATGTATAGTTTTTGCTGATGTGTTAAAGCCATTGGACACTTTCGGTAAACAGTATTGTCCAAAGGCCCACACTTCGTGTATCACAACTTATATATACAATAACAACCTGTGAAAAATTAGGCTCAATCAGTCATTGGAGTCGGGAGAAAATAACGGGAAAACCCACCCTTGTTTCCGCACGTTTCGCTGTGTCATGACATGTGTTTGAAATAAATCCATAATTCTCGATATCGAAAATTGATATTGTTTTAATGTTTTCTCAAAAAGTAAAGCATTTCAAGGAATAATATTTCAAGAGAAGTCTTTCACCATTACCTTCTGTAAACCCTGTAAGTTATTTGTAAATCTGTGAACTTAAGAAACAAATCCTGTTCCGAAAGTGTATAATGGCTTTAACCTCCGTTTCCTTTGAGTATCCATTGACATGTCAAGCATTATTCTCTCCGTTGCATGAAATACTCCATCTATAAAACCATTGAGTATGTATCACTTAAAATGTAGGATTTTGTTTTCAAAATGTAGGCTATGTGTAATATAATTATATCAAAATTTTTAAAAAATTTAACCTTACAAAATAAAGCACATTCATGTAGGTTAAATCATTCCATATTATAAGATCATCTTAAACTTGCAAGCTCATGAACTAATGTTAATGTGTTCCCTTTGAACAAAATGGGAAGAAATAAACCTACTCATAAATGAAATTAACAAAAAGTACTATTTAAGCTTGTGTACATTTTTGTAAATATTCGTCAGGTGCATGCGTTCTTGATGAAAATAAAGAAAAGTATTATAAGAATCAATTGAACATCTCATTGTCCTTAAGATTCTGTTAAGAATCAATTGTGTGTTCATCAGAAAGACAAATATTTATTTTCAATGAACTGTAGTTGAAAGTATGATAATGAAACATGCCGTTCTTATGTCACATACCCACACCTCCCCTGAACCAATTGTAAAATGAAATTAAGCTTTAAAGGCACTGGACACCTTTGGTAATATTATTGTCGGACCAGTATTCTCACTTGGTGCATCCCATTGTGCAAAAAAAAGAAAAAAAGTGAACATTGGCTTATGAAGTTGCAAGAGAATACTGAAAGAAAAAACATAACAAAAGACTTCAGGTCTAAAAAGCTACGTTACTTCAGAGGGAGCCATAACTCACAAAGTTTTATATTAACAACAGCTCTCCCATTGCTCATTGCCAAGTAGGTTTTTATGCTAATAACTATTTTTTAAGGATTAGTGTCCAGTGCCTTTTAAAAGACAATTTTCTGAATTTTGCTGAATGAGTCAGTTGAGTGACCAATCTTATTCTGAAGCCCCCCCCCCCTCCCTATCACCATGGACATTGACACTCAACCACAGAATTGCCACTAGGAATTATCTTGTGTGAGGGCAGGCTTTGGCTTTGGCAGTGTCTGTTGGTTGGAATAATATGCTTCCTACTGCTTCGTCACAAGCTGCTGTTGACCAGGGACCACAGCATAGAGCTGTAAAACAGAAAATACTGCATGATAAATTTCTTTGCTTAGCAAAAAAATGATCACAACATTGAAAACCTAATGCACTTTTGGCCTTAACGTGTTTCTTTTACGCAATTCTTTTTGTGCTTTGAAGCAAGTTTTGTGCCAACAGTTTTTTTTATACACAAAAACTGCCACTTTAATTACATGCCTGTCACAAGAGGGCAGTATACAACTTTAACAGTGTTGCAACTGTCGTGTGCAGATTATTGTTGTTCACGTTCAATTTTGATAAGAAGCCACAAAAGTGCAAATCAATCATCGCTCAATATTTTGTTGTTTATTGCGGGGGAAACAGTATTATCAACTATAAACAAGATATAATGCTTTAACATCATCAATCAACCGTGGAGGTGCATCAACCATCAACCATGCGGCACAACACAACCGACCAGCCCCGGCCGACATTCCCCTGACATTCCCCTGACACACCTCCAGACAAGTCCATTAAACATTTTAGGGGTGTTTCATTCTCTAACTGACGATGAATGAAATGATACAAATAACTGATAAAAAATCTTAGACCTTGATACACTTCACAGTTTGGCGCATTTCCACGTTTTGAAAACAATTTCATGAAGTCACAAGAAATAATTGGCGACCAAA